>NC_007087.3:1965528-2118028 GCF_000004695.1 Dictyostelium discoideum AX4
GTATTGTTGGTGTTATATTAACTGTACTTGGTTGTACATTGTTTTCAATGTTTCATTTTTCAAAAATTTATCCAATTTCAAATTGTTTACCAAAAGGAAGAACTTGTTTATGGTTTAAAAATAATAATGTTTAAAATAAAATTGATAATAATTTTTAAATGTGTTTAAAAAAAAAAAAAAAAAAAAAAATTTTTATTATTTTTATTATTATTATTATTTTTATATTAATGGTAATAGGTTTAAATATTTTATTTTAACTGTTGTAATTAGTGATTTAAGAAAAGAGAAAAAAAAAAAAATTTAAAAATTAAAAAATCTAAAAAAAAAAAAGTGTGTGATTTTTAAAAAATTTTAAAATCATTTTTGTAATGTGCTTATTATAATTATTTTTTATTTTTTATTTTTTTTTTTTATTATTCCTATTTATCACACTCAAAAAGTTTTATTTTTATTTTTATTATTTTATTTTGTTTCTTTAATTTATTTATTTATTTATTTATTTATTTGTTTTTTTTATTTTTTTTTTTTTTTTTATATTTTTATTTTTTTTATTTCATTTTTTTTTTTTTTTTAATTTTTGATTTATTTTTTTTATTTTTTTATTTTTTTTTATTTTTATTTTTTTTTTTTCCTAAGAGTAAAAATAGATTTATTTTGACTTCTCCTCATAAAAAAAAAAAAAAAAAATTAAAAAAAAAAAAAAAAAAAATCAAATAAATTTAAATATATATTCATATATGTATATGTATGTATATGTATATGTATATATATATGTATAATATTTAAATATATGTATAATAAAAAAGATAATTTCCAAAAAAAAAAAAAAAAAAAAAAAAACCCTTTAGCATAAAATCCAATTAATATGGATCAATATATTCTTAACAACTTTCCAACTGCAAATATTAATAACAACAATGGTATCAACGGTTTAGGTATTAATAATAATAATAATAATAATAATAATAATAATAATAATAATAATAATAATAATAATAATAATAATAATAATAATAATAATAATAATAATAATATTAATAATAATATTAATAATAATAATAATAATAATAATAATAATAATAATAATAATATTAATAATAACGCACTCATAAATCCATCATTAGCAAATATCAACTCTATAAATAATACTGCAAATAATGCCATAAATGGAAATAGTAATATTAATAATAATAATAATAATAACAATAATAACAATAAAAAATTAAAAATGACAGGATTGGCTGGAATTCCATCACATAATAATCAGCACAATCATCATAACCATCATAACCATCATAACCATCATCATCCAGGAATTATTAATACGAATGGACTTATACTAGAGAATACACCTAATACTATAAATGGTATAGGTGCACTTAATAATATAAATGGATTAAATGGTACTACTCAAATAAATAATGGAATAAGTAATAATAATAATAATAATATTAATAATAATAATAATAATAATAATAATAATAATAATAATAATGGATACCAATATCCTTATTCATCAATCGGAAGTATTGATGCCTGTATAAATAGTGTTTTTGCAAATTATTCTTACGCACCACAACCTCAACAAAATATCACCGCACCATCAACAGTTGTAAATCATAATAGTCAAAATAGTAATAATAATAATAATAATTGTACTACTAACAATAATAGCACAGCTTCAAATACAAATAATATTAAAAATAACAGTAATATAACCCCTCACAACAACAACAACAACAATAATAACAATAATAACAATAACAATAATAATAATAATAATCAAAACCAAAATCATATGAATAATAACCATAATAACCATAATAACCATAATAACCATAATAATATACATACACAACATTTTACACCAACCAATATTCCATCATTTTATACACCACCACCACTCCCTGTATTAACAGCACCAACTACAACTACCACAACTCTTTCAATTACACCTATCATTAACTCTAACAATACAATCAATACTCAATCAACACCTATTCAACAACATATATTACCAATTAACTCAAATTCACCACACTCAATAATGCCAACTACAATAATACCAACTTCAATTATACTGCAACAACAACAACAACAACAACAACAACAACAACAACAACAACAACAACAACAACATCACCAACAACAACAACAACACCATCAATTTCATCATCAACCAATACCACACATTCTTCAACAACACAATCAGCATCAGTCCCAATTACAACAACCAATTCCATTACAACAACACCAACAACATTTACAACATTTACAACAAAACCAATATCACCAACAAAACCAACAATACCACTACCAACCCCAACAACTACAACAACAACAGCAACAACATAATATAAAATAAACAACAACCCCAACAACATTAACCCCAACAAAATCAACACCAACAACAAAACCATCACCAACAACAAGAACATTCACCAACAAAAACCACAACAACAAAACCACCAACAACAAAACAATTTCAGGAACAACAACAACAACAACAACAACAACAACAACAACAACAACAACAACAACAACAACAACAACAACAACAACAACAATATTTCCAAAGCCAACAACTCCAAATTAAGCAAGAGCATATACCTCCTGATGAAAATGATAAACAAAAACAACAACAACCACAACAACCACAACCACATGTAAAAGTAGAAAAATCCAAATCAAGTAAATCAAATAAGAAAAATAAAACACCAACATCATCTCCAAAACCAAAGAAAACAAAAACAAAAGCAAAAGCAAATCCAAAATCATCAAAGAAAACCACCACAACAGAAAATCAAACACCAGTCAATACATCACCAACTTCAAATACGACAACTCCTTCATCAACTCCATCTTTATTAACAACCCCAACAACTCCAAATATACCATTACCATTTCCACAAATATTACAACAACAACAACAAATACAACAAATACAACAATTACAACAAAAACCATTAATACCTTTACCAAATAGTAATAATGCAAATTCTTCTTCTTCTTCTTCTTCATCTTCATCCCCTTCTTCTTCATCTTCTTCATCCTCTTCTTCAAAGAAATCAAAATCTAGAGATTCAATTATAAAATCAATTGTTCAAAGGGAATTAACTATTGATTTAATAAAATGTAAGCATATAAGGAAAGTGGATGAATCAATTATAAATAGTTTTTCAAAAGATTATCTTAAAATATTATTAGATGGTGATAGAACTCCACAAAAAAGTAATCCAAAGGATCAATATAAGCACCATATTGAAGAAATCATTCAACAATCTGGAGTTACTATTAATAATAATACTTTGGAATATCATTGTATATTTTGTAATATTAATAATAATAATATTAATAATAATAATATTAATAACAACAATACTAATAATGAAAACGATAACTCTACTACTACCACTACTACTACCACTACTACTTCCAGTACCAATAATGATGATATTGAAGATAATGATAATGATAATGATAATGATAATGAAAATGAAAATGATAATGATAATGATAATGATAATTATAATGATAACGATAATGATGATAACACCGCTGATGAATATGAAGATATTGAACATTCTGATATCAGTTCTAAACCTAAAAATATCGATTCAACTACCACTAAAACAACAACTACAACAACAACAACTACAACTACCAGTGCCACCAATGACGCATCTCAAAACATTGTTGACAATAATAGTGGTAGTAATAGTAGTGGCAATAATAAAAATGAAGATCCAACTACAAAAGTAAATAAAAATGAAAATGAAAATAATAATAATAATAATAATAATAATAATAATAATAATAATAATAATAATAATAATATTAATAATAATAATAATAATAATGGTAATGGTAATAGAATTTTCAAAAAGGATAAACATTTTAAGAATCATATTGTTGATCAACATTTGGAAAAAGTTAAAGAATTTATATTACCACCACCAAATTTAAGGAATGGAATGAAAAAGAAATGTGATCATGTTGGTTGTCATTCAATATTTAGAGTGGATGAATTTTCAAAACATGTAAAAAGAGTTCATCATCTTTATGATAAAGATGCTGTTGACACTTGTGCGAGATGTATTTCAATTAAAAGTAATCTTTTCCAAAAAGTCTTGTTATCGATTAGTGAAAAAAATTCTAAAAAAACTAATAATAATAAAGATAATAAAGATAATAATAATAGAGATAATAATAAAGACAATAATAATAATAATAATAATAATAATAATAATAATAATAATAATAATAATAATAATAATAATAATAATAATAATAAAGATTAAAAAAAAAAAACTGAAAAAAACAAAATCAAAATCAATTTTGATTAAAACAAAAAAAAAAAAAAAAAAAAAAAAAGATAAGAAAGGATTAAAAATTTACTTTTAATTATTTAATAGTAAAACTATGGACTTTTTTTTTTTTATTATGTATTATTATAAATAAAAAAAAATAATAGATAAACCCTTCTTTATTTATTATATATATATATATATAAAATATATATAAATATATATTTCATATAATTCAAATACAACTTGAAATTTTCAATCATTTATTTATTTATTTGTCACTCTTTTTCTTTTAATTCTTGTATTTTTTTTTTTTCTTTTGCTTTGTGATTAAATAATTTTAAATATTGATTTATTAATATTATTATTATTCCAATTCAAAAAAAAAAAATTAATATTATTATTATTTCTTGATTATTTTTCCAAAAAAAAATTATATATAATTTTGCTCAAAACAATTGGATTTATCTTTTTTTTAAAAAGAACAATAAAAATCCAAGTATAATTTTTAGCTATTTTCAATTTTTAAAATAAATAATTCCTGGAAAGAGATTTTGGTAATTTGAAAAACAATGAAAAAAAGGGAGAGGAGCAAAAAAAATGAAAATTCATCAAAAATGCCTGGATGGCTCAGTAGGCAGAGCGAGCGGCTGTTAACCGCTAGGTCCATGGTTCGATCCCATGTCTAGGCGATATTTTTTTTAAGGTTTTTCCATTTAAAAAACAAAAAAAAAAAACCGAAAAAACAAAGAAATAAACGAGAATTTATACATATAATAAATAAATCACTGTTATATCTTCACCGCCACATTCATTCCTCTTAATTTTACCCTTTTTTTGCTCAGTAAAGCAAGGGCTATCGTCCTATATACTTTTCAACAATGGCTGATGATCACTCAACTGAATTACAGTTAAATCATACAGATAACAACACAACCAATACAAATAATACCTCCACAACCTCAACAACAAAAAACAAAAGTGCAAAAATCGACACACCTAAAAAACAAACCCCAACAAACCAACTCTCACTAAACAAAGGACTTGATAATCAATTAGATATCATTGCACCTCCATCAATCACAAGACCACTCTCTTTCTTAGAAAAAAACAATAACACCATCAACATTAAGTGTTACTTTAATCAACCACACATCCGTGAAGAATTAACCTCAAAAGATGACACAAGAATTCAACAAATTCACAAAAACATTCACAAACTCTTCGAAGATATACTGTCGCCATCAGCATTCAAAATAATTGGTGCAACTGCCTTCGTAAATTGCAACGTTGATAAATTAACTTCAATAATCAACCTTCAAAACCAACTTGCACTAAATATCGACAAACTCAACTATAGATTCGATATATCATCAAATGATTATGCAATCATTAAAACATTCATTAAAACGTACTCACCCAAACATGCAAACGATGCAATTACAAACAACCTCACTAAATTCACCAGTTGTACATCAATTGAATCATTTACTGTCACATACTCATATGCTGTTGCGTTGAAAAGCTACATTATAACATATCATCTAATTGATCACACACACAACATTGTTGATCAAAAGATCGAACAACCATCTGGTATCACAAGATATATCAAAGCTGCAACACGTAGTGTCACTAAACACAAAATTCAACATGCAAAAAATGCAGATATGGCAACAACTATAAAAAATGCCATCACAAACCCAAACATGAACAAAAACAATCAACCACCAAAAAACAACATTAACACCCCACCAATCAACGAAATTGCAAATTCCAACCGCAATAATAACTCACTTCAAAATAGTGGTTCAAAAGCTATACTAAATGAATCACTTGATATTAACAATCAATCCCAAAACAATAATGAAATTTCACACAAAAGTGATTCTTCAAATAATAATAACGGGAAAAACTCATTATCAATAAGCAATCCAACCGATCCAACAATTGTACCACAAAAACCTCTACAATCTCAACCAAACAAACCAAGTGCACCAACTCCAAATCCAATAAATACAAGAAGAAGCAGCAATGCCCTGACTACACAACCAGTCAATACTGGTGCTGCCAAACCTAGTAAGGTATGAGCTCAAAAATCAACTTTATAACATGGAATTGTAGAGGATTCACTGAAAACCCAAACAATCAACACAATTCCTACCAAAAAGCTGTTGACACACTACAACTACTTATATCAAAACTTCCACCTCGTCCAACAATCTCAATACTCACTGAACTCAATTCATCACCATTACAACTTAAACATGATTTTCCCGATCACATCATCTCTGTCACCAAACGAGGAAATGGTGTAATCATCATTAACCATAACCCAAACACACTCAAACTCAAACACATATCAACAATTGATGGTAGAGCTATTTTAGCAGACGTTATATTTCCAAATCAATTACCAATTGGTATTCTTGGAATTTACGCACCAGCATCAAATAATACCATCAAAAAGAATTCATATGCAACTTCACTACAAACACTTCTCCACAACCACTCAACAAACCCAATACCAAACCAATCCCAACATGTATCTATTATCGCAGGAGATTTCAACTGTATCCACGACGACAATTCACTATTAGACGATATTATCCAATCCTACACATACCAACACCATCTAATTGATCAAGGTGAATTTAAAAACACTCCAACTCATACACATGGCAACAGATTAGATAGAATATATACTCAATACAATAGAATAGACCCTGAAAATATATATACACAAGTCCACCAAATTCCATCTTCATTATCAGATCATAATCCAATATCAACAACAATTTCTTCACCTTTTCAAATAAATAAACATAAGAAAAGATGGATATTATACCTGGTACTGCAAATGACCATGAAGCAATCAATATTATCAATCATTTAATAACTAATCACAATAACACATCAATCAATCAATTTACAAACTGGTCAAAAGTAAAATCAAAAATTATTAAAACTCTAAAAAACTATCAATATAACAAAGACAAACAAACTCAACGTGCAAAACAAATACTATTAGAAAAAGCAGCAAAATTCAAACATCTTGAAGAACAATGCATCGCTGAATACAATATTATATGTAACAAAAACAAATTACATCAAAACCACACAAACATATTAAAAAAACATATAAATGGAGAAATACCTAGCAAGTATCTATCAGCAATACTAAACAAAAGATCAAAAGATGCAAAAATTGAATCAATCCAATATGGTAACATAATTACATCCGACCCCGACCAAATTGAAAATGCGTTTGTTGAATTCTACACAAATCTATATAGCTTACAAATATGTTGTCCAATTACTCACCAGCTCATGCTAAACACATGGCCCATCATAAAAAATGAATATTGGAATGGTTTAGACTCACCATTTATACAAGATGAAGTTGAAGCTGCAATTAAAACCTGTAACCCCAACAAATCACCCGGTCCAGATGGCGTTACAAATGCATTCTACATTAATCATTTAAACCAAGTTAAACCAATTCTCACTACATTATTCAACGATATACTAGAAAATCCTCACCACATCACAACAGAATTCACAGAAGGTCTTATACACACAATATACAAGAAAGGCAACCCCTTACTCATATCAAATCGTCGTCCCATTACACTTCTAAACACTGATTACAAGATCCTCTCAAAAGTAATCAATGCACGTCTTCTGAGAATACTTCCTTTCATCATCAACAACAACCAAACTGGTTTCGTACCCCACAGATTCATCATAGACAACATCATCAACATCAATGAATTAATCAACTACCTCAAATCTAAAAACCTCCCTGGTATCATCACACTATTTGACTTCTTTAAAGCATTTGATTCTATCTCTCACGATAGCATTAAAAGAACATTAATTCATATTGGTATACCAATAAAATTAATAAATTTAATCCACAAGCTATTATCTGACTCACAAGCAAAAATTTCAATTAATGGTAAAACGACCAGAAAATTCGATATTAAAAGAGGTGTAAAACAAGGTGACCCAATCTCAGCCACTTTATTTGTAATTGTAATTGAAATATTAGCAAGAACAATAAATGCAGACAATTCAATAATTGGATTACCAATTTCACCCAATCCACAAATTAAAATCAAATTTACCCAATTTGCAGACGACTCTACAACATACAACATCAACTACGAACAACAACAACAATCAATCAAACATTTCGATAATTTCTGCGCTTCAACATCATCATCTTTAAATTTTGACAAAAGTGCAATAATAGAAATCAACCCCCACAAAATCACTGATAAACACATAATAAACAACATTCCACAATCAAAAAGAATTCCAATAACCAAAAAAGATCAATCAGAAAGAGTTCTTGGCTATTTCTTTAATCATAATGGTTTACATAGGAAATTTCCAGAAACAATGAAAACACTGATTAAATCATTAGTGCTATGGAAAACTAGTGGCACAACATTAAAAACAAAAACAACCATCATAAACACCTACTCACTATCACCAATAACATATTTATCATACCTTGAAGAATTTACAAAAGATGAAGAAATTCAAATTAATAAATTAATCTCATGGTTTATGAATTCTCCCGCAAATTCTGAATCACCAACTCTCGATACCAATTCCATTGAAAACAACACATCAACCATCCATTCACGTGCAAAAATACCTTTGATGTGTTATGATAGATCATTAAAACCATTAAAAGAAGGAGGTTGGGGTATGTGGAATATCCAATTACGACAAGTTGCTCAAAAGATTTGGATATACAACAGATTTTTACAAATGCATAAATCTGCAAACAATTCAATATACATGATAAGTTGGATGGATCAAATCATCAACAAATCAATCTCTTCTCCATACCTTATAAAAATAAAAAAAGAATGGGAAAACTATGCAACTCAAATTGGACATCTAAAAGATAAAGTTCAAATCCTACAACCAATATTAACAAAAAACCAACCCTCTCAAACATTAAACACAAATAATATTTCACTACCACCAACACTCAAAGAAATCTACTCGACAATACTAAACAATCACCAATGCAAATCAAAAGACTATATTGGCAAGAAATATTCAGATCTACTTCTTACTTCGCACCAACAATCAATACAACTATTATGGAAATACACATACGACCAACTTTTTGTCAAAATTCAAAAATTAAAAGATCCAAAAGGCCGAGATACAATGCAAAGATTCCATGCTAGATGTCTTCCGATTAATCATCTACACAACAAAGTTTGCCCCATTTGCAACAATGAAATGAATAATGATCCCTATGGTCATTTGTTTTTCAATTGTCAGCACACAATCAACTTCATTAACCACGACAAATTAAAATATTTTATATATAAAAATTGCAATGGAAACAAAAACTGGTCACTAACAAAAAACCAAACAACAAAATTATACACACTCATTTATAAACCACAAACAAACAACAAAGCATTTAAACCAGATCCAACTATCAATATTAATTTTCATTTTGCAGAAAACGCACAATATAAAAAATACAGGTTCAACTGGAATTATATAAACACAAATCTTGATCTAGTCAGAACACATGCATATTGGAACATAATCTCATTAGTTATTCACCAAATATGGATATGGTTATGCAAATCATTATTTGACATCAATATAACTCAATCAATTGACAATTGGAACAACCAAATAAACAACACAACACTAGATTATGATATATTAAAATCAAAATGGCACAAGCTAATAAGATTGGAATATTCAAGAAGGTTATCAAACTTTAACCAATTCTCAATTAAAAACAACCTCACAAAAACTCAAAAAGAAACCCAATGGTCCGAAACCATCAAAAAATTTAAAAAAGAATGGAGCATAAACACTAATGAACCAATTCCAACAATTACACCACCAATTAATTATTAATTACCTAATCTAAAATAACATACTATTTTAAATTCACAAAAACTAAAAAACCTAAAATAAATAAATAAAAATAACATACTAGTTGTATACTACAATAGTTTATTTATATCAAAAAAAAAAAAAAAAAAGTTTTTCCATTTGTCGCATGTTCGATTCTCTATCAAATGGGAGATTTATAAAAGAATTAACCTATTTTTGCAATTGTGATTTCCTTTTATGAATTAACACTAATTAATCAATATTAAAAAAAAAAAGGTTTTGCGATAATAAATTAATATTAAAATAATAAAAAAACATTCCCTTTTTATAAATAATAATTTAGGATGCAAGTAATTTTAGAAATGTGAATAAATAAAATTACGAAAATATTAATGAATAATAAAAAAAAAATTGTTTAGAAAAAAAAAAAAAAAAAAAAAAATGGAATATTTTTTGATAAAAAAAAATAAAATAAATAAAATAAAATCTGAGTTAATTTTTTTTTATTACAAATTATCTGATGAACGATCTGGTTTGCGTAAAAAAAAAAAAAAAAAAAAAAAAAATCGATTGCCCATTTAAATTAATTAACCACCTTTAAATTTTGTGTAAAAACAATTTTGATTATTTTTTAAATTTTATTTTTTATTTGCAGTTATTCTTTTTCTCAAATTATTAATTAATCACGCAAAAAAAAAAAAAAATTACGATCTGTGGATTCTTTTTTTTTTTTTTTTTTGCAAACCAAAGACAATAACTGCTTTGAAAAAAAAAAAAAAAAAAAAAAAAAAAAGATTTTTTTTAATTTTTTATTTTTGGTTCTTTTTTTTTTCTTATAAAAAATATCTAAAAAATAAAAATTTTTTTTTTTTTTTTTTTTTTTTTGATTTTATTTTTATTTTTATTTTATTCATATTGGAAATTAAATTTATCTATTTAAATTTTATCATAATTAATTTTGTATGTATTATCTTTTCTAAAACAATTGTTTTCAAACCAATCTATTTTTGCACCCAACGAACAATTTTTTTTTTTTTTTTTTTTTTTTTTTTAATTCCAAACCACAACAATATTCGCATAATACAGATAATTAACAAATTTAAATTATAATCACACTATTAGATATTTGAATTTTGGTAAAAAAAAAAAAAAAAAAAAAAAAAAAAAAAAATATAAAATAAATCAAATCAAAAAAACTATTTTTTTTTTTTTTTCTATTTTTTAATTTTTTTTTTTTCCACATAATTCAAATCTTTTTTTTTTTTTTTTTTCTTTTTAAAAAAAAAATACAAAATTTTATTTCAATCCAAAAAACCCACACATATCAAACACATAAATAGTAAAATCAATATTTTTTTTTTTTTTTTATACAAATCACACACACACACTAGCACAAACATAATTTTTCTCTTTTCTTTTTTCTATTTTATATTTTTTTTTTTTTCAAAAAATTATTATAACCCACCCTAACAATTTTTAATTTTATTGTATAGCTTTTTTTTCTTTTTTTTTTTTTTTTTTTTTTTTTCAAAATTTATTCTTGTAAATAATAATAATTGTATAATAAATATAAATAAATAAATAATAATAAATAGTAATAATAAATAATAATAAATTAATAAATAAATAATAATTTAAAAAAAAAAAAAAAAAAAAAAAAATGTCAACAGCACCAATTAAACATGAAGGTTTCCTCACTAAAGAAGGTGGTGGTTTCAAAAGTTGGAAAAAGAGATGGTTCATTCTCAAAGGTGGTGATTTAAGTTATTATAAAACAAAAGGTGTAAGTATAATTAATTAATTTATAAATTTTTTTTTTTTTAAAATAATAGAAAAAAAAAATCTAAAATATATTTTTTTATTTTATTTTTTATTTTTATTTTATTTTAGGAACTTGTACCATTAGGAGTTATTCATTTAAATACATCAGGTCATATTAAAAATTCTGATCGTAAGAAAAGAGTTAATGGATTTGAAGTACAAACACCATCACGTACATATTTCTTATGTTCAGAGACAGAGGAAGAACGTGCAAAATGGATAGAGATATTAATTAATGAAAGAGAATTATTATTGAATGGTGGTAAACAACCAAAGAAATCGGAAAAGGTAGGAGTTGCAGATTTTGAATTATTGAATTTAGTTGGTAAAGGTAGTTTTGGTAAAGTTATTCAAGTTAGAAAGAAAGATACTGGTGAAGTGTATGCAATGAAAGTTTTATCAAAGAAACATATCGTAGAGCATAACGAAGTCGAACATACATTGAGTGAGCGTAATATTCTTCAAAAGATCAATCACCCATTTTTGGTTAATCTCAACTACAGTTTTCAAACAGAGGATAAGCTTTACTTTATCTTGGATTATGTTAATGGTGGTGAGTTATTCTATCATCTTCAAAAGGACAAAAAGTTTACAGAGGATCGTGTCCGTTATTATGGCGCAGAGATCGTATTGGCATTGGAACATTTACATTTGTCGGGTGTCATCTATAGAGATTTGAAACCAGAGAATTTACTACTCACCAACGAGGGTCACATTTGCATGACCGATTTCGGTCTTTGCAAAGAGGGTCTATTGACACCAACCGACAAAACTGGTACTTTCTGTGGTACTCCTGAATATTTAGCACCCGAAGTACTTCAAGGCAATGGTTATGGTAAACAAGTGGATTGGTGGAGTTTTGGTTCTCTCCTCTATGAAATGCTCACTGGTTTACCACCATTCTACAATCAAGACGTCCAAGAGATGTATCGTAAGATCATGATGGAGAAATTATCTTTCCCACATTTCATTTCTCCAGATGCTCGTTCCCTCTTGGAACAACTCTTGGAAAGAGATCCTGAAAAAAGACTTGCCGATCCAAATCTTATTAAAAGACATCCTTTCTTCCGTTCCATCGATTGGGAACAATTATTCCAAAAGAATATTCCACCACCATTCATTCCAAATGTTAAAGGTTCTGCTGATACCTCTCAAATTGATCCAGTTTTCACTGATGAAGCTCCTTCTTTAACTATGGCTGGTGAATGTGCTTTAAATCCGCAACAACAAAAAGATTTTGAAGGTAATTATTAATTTAAAAAAAAAAAAAAAAAAAAAATCAAATCAAATTATCTTATAATATTAATATATTCTTTTTTTATTTATTTTTTCAATTTAGGATTTACATATGTCGCTGAATCTGAACATTTAAGATAAATTTAATAAATGATTTTAAAATAATAAAAAAAAAAAAAAAAAAAAAAAAAAATTATTTAAATAACTGTGTTATTTTTATAAATTTAAATAATAAAAAATAATAATAATAATAATAATAATAATAATAATAATAATAATAATAATAATAATAATAATAATAATAATAATAATAATAATAATAATAATAAATAATAATAAAAGTGTATAATGGTTTTTTAAAATAATTTTAGTGTTAGAATAAGTTTCCGTCTTTGGTAAAAAAAAAAGTTTCAAGAATATTTTTATTTTTATTTTTTTTTTTTAAAACAATTAAAATATTTTTTAATTCTTTATTTTTTTTTATTCTTCATTTTTTTATTCTTTATTAATTTTATAAATATTTTTCTTTTTTTTTTTAAAATTTTATTTTAAATATTTTAAAATGAAATTTAATAGCATTTCACCAAATAAACAACATCATACAGGATTTACAACATCAAACAATGAAAATTTAAATCAACAATTAAACCAAGTATTAATATTATTACAAAGTTTGTATATTTTTTATTTTTTTATTTTTTATTTTTTTTTTATTATTTTAATTTTAATATACTAAAACATTTATTTTAATATTATAATTTTCAATAGCACTTCAATCCCAAGCAAAAAAGATAGCTTCTTTTCAAAATCAAACATATGAATGGAATTTAAAACATCATCAAAATTTAAAAAATGTTTTAAAATCATTTAATAGACTTAATTCAATTATTGATAGTAAAGGATCAAATAATGAATTAAATGAAAAGGACAACAATGAATTTGAAAATGGAGTAACATTTCATCAGAAAATTATTAATACATATGATCCATTAGACCCATTTTCAGAAGAATTAGAAAATTTAATTATGCAAATTGATAGGGGTTTATTTCATCAACTTAGAGATGATTCTCTTGAAATCATTTATCCTTTCATATTAAAATGGTTAAAAGAAAATAACTCATTAGTTTTATCTTTGGTATTAATTTGGGAATCATCAACAAAGTTTCATTATTTATTAAATAAAAAAAAATTTAAAGAAATTAATAAAAAGATTTTAGATTGTATAGTTGATTATGAAAATAAAGGAATTATTTCAACTCTAATCAACCAAAATGAATTTCCATTTTCAGATGACGAATATAATAATTTAAAAAAGTTTTTAAATGATTATTCATAAAAAAAAAAAAAAAAAAAAAAATTTTTTAAAGACCACAATTTCATTTCATGTATATTAAATCAGTTATAATAAAATAATATATTAGTTAATTATGCCTCTAACTGAAAAAAAAAAAAAAAAAAAAAATAAAAAATAAAAAAAAAAAAAAAATTATATAAAACAATGACGTTTTTTTTTTTTTAAATCTTAATTTTAATTGGATTAGATCCCATTTCCAAACTGATTATTATTTTTTTTTTTTAAACAATTTTTTTTTTTTTTTTTTTTTTTTTTTTTTTTCTCAAAATTAATATCTATATAAATAATGTCAACAAATAATTCCAATTTTAATTTTGAATGGAAATCTTCATCAACTCCAACAAAAAAAGGTAATTTTTAAATTTTTTTTTTTTTTTTAATCTTTTTAATTTATTTTAAAATAAATTATTTTTTTTATTTTTTATTTTTTATTTTTAGAAACAGATGATCAAGAATATAATATTTTATTATTGGGTGTAACTGGAAGTGGTAAATCAACTTTTATTAATTCTGCTTATAATTATTTAAAATATTCATCATTAGAAGAGGCAATTGCAAAAGGTGATATTAATAAAATGTTTATTATACCAACAAAAATTAATATGACTGATTCAAAATCTATTAATTATTCATTTTCAATAAATGGTTCATCAATGATTCAAACAAATAATGAAATTGGTAATAAAAGTAATGAAAATGGTAAATCAATGGTTGATAATAATGAAATGAATCCAGATCAAATTAAAATTGGTGAATCAGTTACTAGGGTTCCAAAAAAGTATCCATTAATTTATAATGGTAGATTATATAACTTAATTGATACATGTGGAATTGGTGACACTCGTGGTATTCAACAAGATTCTATAAATTTTGAATTAATATTATCACAAATTTCACAATTAAAATATTTACATGGTATATGTATTTTTATGAAACCAAATGATAGTAGATCAACAATCCTATATAAATGGTGTTTAAGTGAATTGTTAACTAAATTACACCATTCAGCTAAAGATAATATTATGTTTTGTTTTCCAAATTCTCGTGGTACATTCTTTCGTTCAGGTGATTCTCAACTAACTTTAAAAAATTATTTACAACAATTAAAGTTAGACTTAAATATTGATATTGAAAATAGTAATAATTGTAATTTTACAAATAGATCATTAGAGAGTAGAGAATTTTATTTTGATAATGATGCACTTCATTTCTTGGCTGTAAAATCACAAGGCGGTCATTTCGATCAAACTGAACAAGCTCAATATCATTATAGTTGGACAAAATCTTCAGTTTCTTTGAAAAGATTACTTACTAAAATTCAAAGTATGCCACCACATGATGTAAGAAATACAATTTCAATTAATTATGCAAGGGAAATGATTTCACAATTGGCAAAACCAATGTCGGTTTGTTTAAAAAATATTAATGATAATTTAAATGAAATTAATAAACACAAGAAAAAATTAAGAAAATCTTTACATCAAGTTTCATTAAATCAACAACAACAAAATCAAAATCAAAATAACATAACAATTGGTTCGACAGATTTGAGTGTAGTTAATGATTTAATTTCAAAAGAATTACAAGAAAGTTTATTTATTCCAATTATTCAAGTTACATCAATGCCATTATCTCGTCCAAAAGCAGTTTGTATAAATTCATTTTGTATTGAAAAAGAAAAATATAAATTATCAAGACAAATTGAATTCCCATCATCATCGTCCTCCTCTGATTCAAATGATGATAATGATGATTCAAATTCAACAAATAAAATTAGATTTTGTTGTGAAAATTGTTTTGGGGGCTTATTAGGAAATCTTTATTTATGTTTTAGCTATGATGTAAATGGTAAATGTAAAAGTTGTTATAAATCAAATGGTTCTTTATGTCATCATTCTGATCATATAATTATTAAATCAATTGAATCAAACAATCCAATTAAAAATCAACCTCTACAACAACATCAATCAAATGATAGTTTTGAAAATATTAAAGAAAATACTAATCAATTAATTAAACAATTAAAAGAAAGAAAAAAACTATATGAAAAAGAATTTCAAGAGATTTCAAATGCATCTGTTCATTTCTCATTATTTCTCTCCAAGAATTCATTAATTCAAGTTAATAATGAATATGAAAATTTTATTAATTTACAAATTTCAAATGAAAAATCTCAAGACTCAATTAAAATATTGGTTAAACATTTACAAGATTATAAGATTCAAGTTGATTCACAAAGAAAAGCAATAGAATCTGAACTCAATTATTTTTTTATTTTTAGTAAAGAAAAAAAAAAAAAAAAAAAAAAAAAAAGGGTTATTTTTGTTTTTTTTTTTTTTTAAAGGAAATCTAAAACTATTATTTCTCCTTAAACGAAATTGAATTCAATCTAGATTTTTTTGTTTCTAATTGTGATTTTTTTTTTTTTTTTTTTTTTAAATCCTTAAATATTGGTTTGTGGAAAACTGATTAAAAAAAAAAATCTTTATTTAAACTGTTTTTATATTAAAAAAAAAAAAAAAGAAATAATTTTTAATATCCTGTTAATTTTTTTCAAAATATATATATAAATATTGGTTTAAATTTTAATATAATTACCTTAAATATATTTAGTTGAAATAAAACTTTTCTTTTCTTTTTTTCAAACTTTTTGTTTTTATTCCTTTTTTGATAAGATCATATAAACTGGGAAGTTTACATCAATTAATTTTGAATCACCATCCGTTGTTTTGTAAGCTTTTAACAAGGTTTCTTTAATTTCTGGTAAAACATCTTTGTTTCCTGCTTTGATGAATGCTGCATATCCTGACCATGATGAATAATAACCAATCATATCATTAATTGACATTGATTTCTTTGAGAAAAAAAAAAAAAAAATTAAAATTTATCCATATATAATAAATAAAAAAAAAAAAAGAAAAAAAAAAAAATACATACAGGAAGAGAAATTGTTTTTCTAGTTGTATTTTCAAAAGATGGTTTAATATCAACATATTCATCATCAATATATTTTCTCTCTGGTGCCCAATATTGGTCTCCTATTGTTTCATAGTAATGCTATAGTAGTGAAATTAATAATTAATAAGTATTATATTCTAATTATTATTATTATTATTATTATTATTATTATTATTATTATTATTATTATTATTATTATTATTATTATTATTATTATTATTATTATTATTATTATTATTATTATTATTATTTATTATTTATTATTAAATGATTGTCAACATACTTTTTCATGAACTACTTGAGCATCATTATTATTTGTAATTTTCATTAAACCATAAGACCAAATGATTAATGAACCATTTTCTCTTAATAATCTTTTTGATTCTTCATAGAATACAGGTAAATTAAACCAATGAGCAGCTTGTGCCACAGTAATTAAATCAACTGAACCACTTGGTAAATCAATTTTCTCTGCTGCTGATAATCTGTATTCAACATTGTCTGTTTTTTCTGCATTCTCAATTTGACCTTGTGATGGTTCAAATCCTAAATATTCCCAAATTTTTAATTATTAATATCTTGATAATAATAATAATAATAATAATAATAATAATAATAATAATAATAATAATAATAATAATAATAATAATAATAATAATAATAATAATAATAATAATAATAATAATAATAATAATAATAATAATAATTGATAATTCTAAAATATTTACTTACCAATAACTTTTTTAAAGTATTTTGCTAATCTAACGGTTGCTTGACCACTACCAGCACCAATATCAATTGCAAGATCTCTTTTTTCATCACAATGTGAATCAATAATTGAATATAATTCATCATTGTATGTTGGTCTAAAATTTTTATAAGATTTACTTATACTACCAAATTTATCATCAAATTTGGTTGGTGTTGGAATTGGTGATGTCATTTTATTATTAATATTACTTTTACTAGTTGAAAATGATCTATTAAAATATTTTAAATTTGATGTTTTGTTTAATGTTTTTAAAATTTTAATTGAATTCATTGCTTTTTTTTTTTTTCAGTTTAAGCAAAATTTAATTTATACAAAAAAAAAATAAAAATAAAAATAAAAATTAAATTAAATTAAAAAAAAAAAAATTAAATTAAAAAAAAAAATTAGATGACACAATTATGACATTTTTTTTTTACGCTGATGAAAGTATGAAAACATCTGATGGAGAAACCTTTTTAAAAATTCTAAAAAAAATAAAAAAAAAACTATTTTTTATTAAATTACTATTAATTAATTAATTAAAAAAAACTATTTTTAAATAACTATTAATTAATTAATTAGATAATTTATTTATTTATTTATTTATTTATTTATTTATTTAAAAAAAAAAAAAATTTAAAAAATTAATAATATTACAAATTGTAAAAAATAAATAAAATCAAATTCAAACACATCACCCCACAAATAAAAAATAAAAATATAGCTGAATGCTGTGGGAAATTGTAATATTATTTATTTTTTATTTAAAATAAAAAATAGCTGAATGCTGTGGGAAATTGTTATATTTTAATTATTTTTTTTTTTTAAAATTATTTTTTTTTTTTAATATTAAATATGTCGTAATTAAAAAAAATATAAAAAAAAAATCAATGAATAAAAAAAGTAAAAAGTATTTTTTTATTTTTTATATTTTTTATTTTTTTTTTTAAGTATCCAAAACTCTTACTATTAATCTTTATTAAAAAAATAAAAAAAAAAAAAAAAAAAAAAACAAAAATAATGTATATAAATTTATATAAACACAAAACAAAGGTACTATGTTTTCTTTTACTATTAACTTTCTTTTTGATAAATGGATTTTATGTTTTTAAAGGTAAAATTATTTTTTTTAAAAAAAAAAAAAAAAAAAAAAAATCTATTAATAAAATATTAAATGATTACTAATTTAAATAATAATAATAATAATTAAAAGTAAATAATGAAAATGGATTTTATGTTGGAAATAAAAATGAAACCTTAAAAAGTGAAGGTGGACAATTTAATAAACCTGAAAGTAAAAAAAAAATTATTAGTCAAAACTTAACAATAAAAAATGAAACTTTTGAAATTAATTATAACCACACAACCACCACCACTAAAAATCAAACTCTAAAAAAAAATGAAAAAATTAATAATCAAATTTCAAATGTAAACCAAACTGAACTTTTATTAAAAAATAATAATAATATCAATAGTATTAATAATAATAATAATAATAATAACAATAATAATATAAATAATAATAAAGATAAAGATAAACCAATTTTAAATAATGAAAGTAAAAGTAAATCATTAATATTAAATAGATCATCACCAAATAAAGACAATGAAATTTATTTAAAAAAGAGTGAAATTCAGTCAAGTAAAAGTAAAAGTGAATTAAAAATAATAAAAACCAATTCAAAAAATGTTGTTGATGATGATGATGATGTTGATGATGATGAAGATGATTATTTTCCAATTAATGGTAAAATTCAAAGTTTTGATAATAATGTATTTTTATTAAATGAATCAGTTAATACATTTAAACCAAAATGTAAATATATTGATATTGTTTATACATGGGTTGATGGAACAGATCCAGTTCAAATGAATAAATTAAAAAAATATAAAAAAATTGAAAATAAAAAAATAACATCAATTAAAGAAAATGTTGCAGAAGTATGGAACATTAAAATATTCATTAAGAAGTGTTCGTAAAAATGCACCATGGGTTAGAAAAATTTTCATTATTACTGCAAATCAAATTCCATCTTGGTTTAATATTTCAAATAATGATAATGTTGAATTTATATTTCATGATGAATTATATTTTAATAAGTAAGTACTATTTTTTTTTTTTTTTTATTTTTTTTTTTAAATTAATTACTAATTTTTAATAATAATAATAATAGATCCCATTTACCAACATTTAGTTCAAATTCAATTGAATCAAATTTTTTTAATTTACCAAATCAAGTTTCAAATTGTTTTTTATATTTAAATGATGATGTTTTTTTTAGAAATCCAGTTTTAGCAAGTGACTTTTTTGATGAAAAATTTAATGCTCATGTTTATCAACATAGTAAAATCATATCAAGTGAAACTATAATACCAAATGGTAAATTAATTAGAAATAGTGTTCAATTTACAAATTTAGTATTTAGTAATAGATATTTAGATAGAATTTGGTTTAAAACAAATAGGTATCGTTCAGATCATGGTGTTGGTGTTTTTAATAAACAAATATTGAAAATGGCATATAAAGAATTAAAAGAACAATTTGAATCAACATCATCAAATAGATTTAGATATCCAGAAGATTTAACAATACCATTTTTACATCTCCAATTTTTAAAAAGATATACAACATTTAAAGTGAAACCATCTATAAATGA
Organism: Dictyostelium discoideum AX4; assembly: GCF_000004695.1. NCBI lineage: Eukaryota > Evosea > Eumycetozoa > Dictyosteliales > Dictyosteliaceae > Dictyostelium > Dictyostelium discoideum. Next base: position 1,986,506 of record NC_007087.3, read on the forward strand.
ATATTTTGCACTTAAAGAAGATAATGTAGCTGAATCTTTCAAAAAAATGCAATTAATTTTACTAAAAAATCAGTTTGTTTAAATGATATTTTTAATAAAATTAATGATACAACTTTATTAATTATAAATAACTTTTTTAATAAATATTATCCAATTAAATCACCATATGCCCAATAAAATAAAAAAGAAATGAAATAAAATAAATAGATTAATTTTAGACAATTATTGTATATGTTATAGTTTATTTTATTTAATTTAATTTATTTTAATTATCTTCATCATCATCATCATCATCACTATTTAATAAAAAGTCTTTAATTTCATTTTTAAGTTGTGATGTTGTTAATAATTGTTTTGAATTCTCTTTAATATATGGTGCTATATTTGGAGTTGATTTGAAATCTCTATAAAGGATTTTACAACTATAACATAATGTTTCCTTATTTACTGTAATTGATGATGTTGATGTTGATGATGATGATGAACAACAACCAGTATTATTATTATTATTATTACTACTATTATCTTCAGTTTTATTACAACATGATGAATCTTCTGTTTTTGTTGTTGAACAACATCCATTATTATTATTATTATTATTATTATTATTATTATTATTTTTATTTTCTTTATTGATATTATTATTATTATCCAATATAACCTTTTCTAAACTTTTAATTTCTGCACTTGTCAATGGACTATATATATATATATATATATTTATATTATTTTAAAATTTTAAATTTTATATTTTATATTAAATTAGTAAATAAAGGTTAATTATTATTATTATTATTATTTTTAGAATAAATAAATAAATAAATTACCTTGAACAAATTGAACAATTATAATTTGAATCAATTGAAGGAGAAATTAATTTATCAACAGATCTTAATAAAGTATGAACGGTTTGATTTGAAATATCTTGAAGACAATGTAAAAAGTCTTCACAAAGAGTATTAATTGAATGTTTTGGTTTCAAATTTAATATTGAAAACATTACTGGTACTGGTAAAATATTTAAATGTCTATAATAAATGAAAATTTCTTTTAATAAGAAATCTCTCATTGGTTGATAAAATTTAATATCATCTGTATAAAAAAAAAAAAAAAAAATGTTAACATAAATAATAATAATTAAAAAATATTAATTAATTAATAATATTAATAATAAAAAACAACTTACTTGATGGTTGTTCAATTATAACAGAAGTCTCATTTGGTACAGAGAAACCTCTACCTTTTGAAGTTGATGCAACTAATTGTACAGCTAATCTATTTGAACTTGTACCTAATATAACTTTTTTACAATTTAATTTATGAGCTACTTGAATTAATAATTGATTACGATAGTAGAGTAATAAATCCTCTTTTGAAGTTTCAGAAGATAATTGAGCAAATTGTAGTTTCAATTGGTTGGTTCTTTCACCCAATGGTGTTACAGTACCGAGGATATCTTCCAATGGGATGATTTCTAAATTTGGGAAACCAAGTTTAACATTATTAAATTCTTTTAAGAATTCAATTGTATCATTATGATTTTGGTATGGTGTAATTGAAGACTCATCAATGTGGACACACTTTATATCCAAAAACATCTTTGCCTTACCACTACCCTCAGTACACTGTTTCAATAATTCCAACAACATTGATGAACATGTGCCACCTGATAAAGCAACTAATAATTTCTCTGCATCTCTTTTACTCTCTCTAACTTTAACAATATTCAATTTAAACTTTTTCAAAATTAATTCTCTATAACATTCCCAACATAATTGTTCTGATCTAAAATTAATAATTGGTTTACCAATTGGTTTTTGTTGTTGAGTAATTGGTTCTTCATTATTATTATTATTATTTTCTTCTTCTTTTAATTTTTGTTCTTTTTTTTCTTTTTTTGAAAGTTTTTTATCTTTTACATTATTTGCAACATTATATAAACATTTTACACATTGAGTATTACCATTTGGTATGATTTGAACTTTTCTTGTATTAATTGGTATAGTATTATTAATATCATTATCATTAATACCACATGATGGTAATTCTTCTGATGACATTATTTTTTTTAATATATATATTTATATTTATTTTAAAAAAAAAAAATCAAAGCAAAACTTAAAGTGAGTCGTTTATTTTGAGAAAAATAAAAAAAAAAAAAAAAAAAAAAAAAAAAAAAAAAAAAAAAAATAAAAATAAAAAAAAAAAATGGAAAAACGAATGAATTTATTTTTTTTAATTTTTTTTTTTTTTTTATTTTTAATTAAATATCAACTAATTTTGAATCAGCAAATTCAACCCAAGTATCAACAGCATTAAATTCATAAAAGTTTTTAGGTGGTTGTAATTGTTGATTTTGTTGTTGTTGTTGCTGTTGTATTTGAGATTGTTGAGTTTGTTGTAAAACTTGACCTAATGTTGGTTTTGAAATTGGTTGTTGTTGTTGAGAAGAAGAAGTAGTAGGAGTTATACCAATTACTGGTGGATCTAATAATTTTATAGCCAAACCAATAATTTGTTGCATACCAGGTTTTAATGGAAACATTTCAATTTCAACTTGAATTATTGAATTTGGTTGAATTGGATCTAATTTTGGTAAATGAGAATTAATTTTAATACCATCCATTTTATTTCTAACCAACATAAATTGTGGATATAAAATACGATTAGATTTATTTGATAATTTTGCAATGACAGAGAATGGTTTCTCCAATTTAATTTTATCAGGTATATTAATTAATGAACATTCGATATCCTCTTGATTTAATTTCCTTTGAATCGCAGCAGTTTTTAGTCTACCAATTTCACCGAAATAACTTCTCCATGTTATATCTAATCTACCTAATGGTAATGAATTCTTACTTTCAACATTTTCAATATCTTTTGGTGTAATTTGAAATAAATATTGTCTACTACAACCTTGTTTTAAAAATACAATATTATCTGATGTTGTTAGTTTAATATTCTCTAATAATTCATCTGTATTTTCAATTAATCCTTTTTCATTTAATTTAAATTCTAAATTATTTAAATTATTATCATTTTCTAAATTATTATTATTATTATCTAAATTATTATTATCATCTAAACTATTTTCAAAACTTATATCTTTTGAATTAAAATGTTCAATTGGTTCAAATAAAATTGATTCTATAAATAATGATCCTTGTGTAGCATTTTCTAAACATGCTTCTAAAAATACAACATTCTATATATTTATTTATTTATTATTAATATAATTGTGTTTTTTTTTTTTTTTTTTTTTTTTTTTTTTTTTTTTTTTTTTTTTTTTTTTTCATATAAATAATACATACTGGTAAATTATGAATTCTAGTTTTTAAAACTAATGGATTTAAAACTTGAAATTTAAAATATTTTCTAAATTTTTTTTGTTCTCCTTCTGGTGTTGTATAATTTACAGCACATACTAAACTATTTATATTTAAAAATTTAAAAAAAAAAAAAACAATTTAATATTGGTGTTATGTGTGGTTTTATTAATATAATAAATAAAAAAAAATAAAAATATTTTAAAAACTTACATATTAACACCAGATTCTTTAACTTCACGTTGAACAACAAAATCAGAACTAAAACCAGGATTAAAAGTTGGTACTGATTGTTGTTCAGAATCTAATAATGGTATTCTTGAACTTGTTGTTTGTAATTCAACCTTTAAGAAAACATTTCTAACTTGATATGGTGAATGATTATTTAAACTAATGTAACAACAAAACATTTCACCTAAATATATTACACCAGATTGTAATTGTAACATTGAAGTAACACCTAAACCTTCCATATTGATTGGATTACCATTATTACCAATTAATTGATTATTATCATTACTACCACTACTATTAACTGATCCCATTGATAATGATGTACTATCAATTGATGTTGACATTGTTTCATATGGTAAATCTTGTTTTTCACATAATATTGGATTTATTGTTGGTATATTTGGTTTACTTAACCTCATTACCTTTAAATTTAATAAATGATTTTCTTAAGTGTTTTCCATTTTTATGTTTTTTTATTTTAATTTATATTTTTTATAAAAAATATATATATAAAAAAAAAAAAAAGATATATAAAATGAAAAATTAATTTAGATATTTATCATATGTGTGTATGTGTGTAAATTTTTTTTTTTAATTTGTTGTGTGTTTTTTGAAGAAATTGTAAAAAAAAAAACTTTCATTTTTTTTTTATTTTCAATTTTTTTTTTTTTTTTTTTTTTTTTTTTTTTTTTTTTTTTTCATATCAACTACCATTTTTTTTGAATGATTAATTAAGAAAAAAAAAAAAATAAAAATTCGAAAGCAAAAATATCCCACCTGTACATTAAACACAAACAAACGCAATAAATTTAACGATAAACTTAAACATATATATATATAAATAAAATAATGTCTGAAGTTGAAAATTCAAATACAGTGGATTTACAATCACAATTATTACCATTAGAATTAATTGAAAAATGTATTGGTTCAAGAATTTGGATTGCAATGAAAAATGATAAAGAATTTGTTGGTACATTATTAGGTTTTGATGCTTACGTTAATATATTTTTAAAAGATGTTACTGAATAGTAAGTTTTTTTTTTAAAAAAAAAAAAAAAAATAATAAAAATAGATTCATTCACTCACTCACACACACAAATAATTAACTATTAACCTTTTTTTTTATACCATAATTAATCATAGCGAATATACTCCAGAAGGTTTAAAAACAGTTAAATTAGATAATATTCTTTTAAATGGAAATCATGTTTGTTTGGTAAATATAATAATAATAATTATTCTAATTAAAATAAATATCATAATTGAATAATAATATTAATTTTACTAATAATTTTATTATAAATTTAGCTTGTTCCAGGTGGTGAAGGTCCAAAAGTTAAAGCATAAAATTAAAAAAAAAAAAAAGAAAAAAGGAAAAAAAAAAAAAATTAAAAATAAAAAAAAAAAAAATTAAAAAAATATACTCTATATTATTATATTTTATTTTATTTTATTTTAATTAATAATTTTTGAAATATAAATACAATATCTTTTAACTCTTTGACCATTATTCCAAAGTTTATTAAAATAAGAATAACCATAATCTTCAGATAATTGAATTAAGTAAGTTTCTTTAACTGGTTTATAAATTTTTAGTAATTTTTTTGATTTTGTAAGGATATCTATAATTTGATCACTATAATCTTTATCATCAGTTACAATTGTGAGTGTACCATCTTTTTTTAAACATCTATTAATTTCAATGAGGAATAACTCATTGATAAGACGTTCAGCACCAGACCAAACTGGTGGATTTGGATAATTGATATAAACTTCATTCAAGATATTATCTGGTATGATCTCTTTTAGCGAACCATGAGCATCACCACCCACTATATAAAGGTTATCAATTGCTTCAAGTATCATTTTACTCCAAATTTGAAAGATACGATCGTAACGAATTTCCAAAGAGATCCAATCTGCATCTAAATCTTGACCGGCTCTTTCAGTCACCCAATGACCGTGACCTGAACAAATCTCCATTTTAAGTGATCTATTACTATTGAAATTGCTACCACCCTTTTTATAAGAATTGAATAAACCATTGAATGACGATAATGTAGAGTCTGGTGAGGTTGCAACTGTGACAGGTTTACATTGTTGATCGATACTACGATTGACATTATTCTTAAAAGTATTCTTTGAGAAATAAATACGATTAAAACTTTCCATATTATGATACTTAATTTTTGAACGTGATTCTGTCATTTTTGAAAGATAATTTCTAACACGATCAGATTCTTCATTGATCTCCTGTTTGTTAATTCTTTCAAACAATGAAGAGGAGATCTTATTCTTTTCTGAAAGTTTACCTTTATTTTTATGAGTGGTTTGAGTTGATCTTGGTGCTTTCGATAGAATGTCATCAGTGATACCCAATGCTTTAACCGAGGATTTAATATCACCAGCTAATAACGATGCCAATGATAGACGTGAGAAACAAATGGGTGATATTTGACCTTGCATTCTTTCATAAACTTTACCTAGTAAATCCCAAATCTCTTGTACCATTAAATGATGAGAATAGATTTTTATCAAATATTCAATGGTGGTTGAATCGGGATAGATCTCATTGGCTTTCATTAATTGTATTAATGATTTAGTGATTTCAATATCACCAGATCTAATACAACCACGAAATATGGAATTAAAAGTACGAATATTTGGTTTGGTTTCAATCATACCCTTAATTGTAGCAAATGATTCATCCATATCAATTTCACAAAGTGCTTTCACATAGATTGTATAAACCACTTCATTGGCATTACCATCTTTAACTGCATCTTGAAAAACTTCTTTCACTTTTTTATACTCTTGACATCTTACACATGCATTCAACATAACACCATAGGTAATATGATCTGGTTTTGCTCCAATCTTTTTTAAATAATTATATGCTTTAACCAATTGAACATAATCTTTTGCTTCTGCACATGATGACATTTGTGATGTAATTTTATTAATAACTGCTCTATTATTTCTAACAATTGATTCTTTTTTTGGTTCTTCTTCTTTTTTTACTTCTTTTTCTTTTTCTTTTTCTTCTTTTTTATCATTTAATTTTTTATTTTTCTTTTGATTTACTTTTTTTTCTTCATTAATTTCAGTTGTTTTTTCTGTTTCTGTTGTTTCTGTTGTTGTTGTTGTTGCTGTAGCTGTAGCTATTGTTGGTTCATTTGGCGTTGTTGTGGTTGGTGGTGGTGTTGTTTTTGGTTTCTTTTCTTTTGGTTTCTTTTCTTTTGGTTTTTCATTTGTTAATTTAATTTTTTTATTTGATTCTTCTTGTGTTTTAGTTGGTGGTGTTGGTGTTGGTATTGGTGTTGGTGTTGGAATTACTTTTTTAAAATCATAAAAATCAACAATAACTTTTTTATCACCAATGGTTTTACCATTAACTAAATTTTTAATCTATATAAATAAATAAAAATAAAATAAAATTTGACATTAAATTAGAAATCTTTTTTTTTATTTATATTTTTTTTTACATATGTGCCAACTTACTATTGATAATTGTGATAAATTTTGAGATGATAAAAATGAAATAGTTGTATCAGCATCAACTTTACCAATTAAATCTGGTGGTAAAGTAATTGGAATTGTAATATTTATAGAAGGATTTTGAATAATTTTCTTTAAATTTTCAATAATTTCATTTTTGCTAATTGATTTTGGAATATTTTTAACAATTAATTTTGTAATTGAAACTCCTCCACCGCCTCCTCCTAAAATACCAATTGATGTTGGTGCTGTTGATCCTAATGAATTACCAAATTTTCTTTTTAAATCCATATTTTGAAAATAAAAATAAAAAACGATGGTTATTGTTTTTGATTAATCGTTTTTAAATGAATTTAAAAATAAAAAAAAAAAAAAAAATGAAAAAACGAAAAATTGGATTTTTATTTTTTTTTTATTTTTTTTATTTTTAATTTTTTTATTTTAATTTTACATTTTTCATAATCATTTGTAAGTAATAGTTATTATACTTTTTGATTTTTTACCCCCTTAATGATGACTAATTAATTTTATTTAATTTTATTTTTATTTTAAATTTGTATTTACATTTTTTTTTTTTTTTTAATTTAATTTTTAATTTTTTAATTTTTTTTTTTTTTTTAATTTTTTTTTTAATTTTTGGATTCTTTTTTTCCGCACAATTTTTTTTTTTTTTTTTTTTTTTTTTTTTTTTTTTTTTTTTTTTTTTTTTTAAATTCTTTATTCGATTACATAGAAATTGATTAACAATGCCACCAAAACCTACATACGTTAGTGGGGGTAGTGTTACTCAAACAGGTAGAAGTAAATGGAGATTATCATATATTCCTGAATTTATTTGGGGTATTTTAAATCAAATAACTTTTTTGTAAGTATTTATATATTTATATATATTTTCATTGTTATTATTCTTTTATTAACATATACATATATTTTTAGCTTCTCAACTTTAATAGGTGTAGGTTAAATTTATTTAGGTTTTTTTTTTTTTTTTTTTTTTTTCTTTCAAAATTAAGAGATTATATATATTAATTATAATTAAATTAAATATATTTAGGGTACAGTTGAACCTAGAAGACGTCCAAATAACCAAGGTGGAGGTAGAAGATTAGCAGGATTTGATGGTAATGGTAATGTAACAGGTGGAAGTGGTGTAGGTGGTAGTGGTCCAAGTAAAGGTCCAGATAATGGTTCAAATAATAGAAGAGGTGACATGAAAAATATTTGTATGTATTTCCTTTTTTTTTTTTTTTTTTTTTTCTATTATTTTTTTTTTATTGGGTATTAATTGATCATTGTTTTAAATTTAATTTTAGTGGCATGTAATTCAGCTTCAGGATCTTGAGGTCCGAAATAGGTTAAACTAAATTATTTTTATAGTTTTTTTTTTTTTTTTTTTTTTTAATTTTTTATTTTCCTTTTTTCTTTTTTAGAATAATATTAAACATTTTATTTTACTTTCAAGTATTTTGGAAAAAAAAGAAAAAAAAGAAAAAAAAGAAAAGGAGAAAAAAAGAAAAAAAAAAGAAAAAAAACATATTTATAATTTGGTTATTTAACCATTTAGAGGAATATTGTGAAGAATCAATGATTAGTTTTTAAAACTGTAATGATTTGTTAAATTAAAACCATTTTATTGGCAATTTAACATTGAATAGATCATTTTCATCAGTAACCAATATTCTTTAAAAAAAAAAAAAAAAACAAGATCAAAATAAAAACAAAATTGTATATAGTAATATCATAATAATAATAATAAATTTTTAAATTCCTACTTTGCATCATAATTTTCTTTATTTTTATTTTAAATATTAACTTAAATATTGGATTTTTTTTAGTTATAATCGTTTTAAAAATGGGTAATTATTCAATATCCTTCCAATTTAATAAATTGCCCAATTCAATAGAATCGATAAAGACAATTATTGATTTCTATTTTAAATTTTTTTCATAATTTTAGTTTTTTTCAATTTAAAAATTCATTTTCAAAAATGGCTCCTTAGCATAGTGGTATTGCGCTTCCCTAGTAAGGAAGAGGTCATGAGTTCGATCCTCATAGGAGCCTTTTTTTGAATAATCTTACAAAACCTAGGGATTTATTTTATTAATTACCTAATCTAAACATACCATCAATACATGGATAATCAATCTTGTTAATCCAATATTAAAAAAAAAAAAAAAAAAAAAAAAAAAAAAAAAAAAAAAAAAAAAAAAAAAAAAAAAAAAAGAACAAATTGAGGAAATCAATAACATGACCAGATGGTTCTTATTCTCCTCAGTTAAGAATACATATACAGAAGAGAGAAAATACAAAACTATGATGAAAATAGACAGAGCATATGCAGATTGGAAAGAAGGAGGCATAAAATTATGGGATATAGAACTAAGACATATAGCATTCAAAATCTGGTACATGAACAGGCTACTCCATAACAACTACAACAACAACAACAATACCTTACAAGAATGGTACATGGAGCAATTAAGTAGAAAAAAAGCCCACACTTCAACCCTCAACGATATGTGCAGACACTGGGGTGTATTCAGAGTCAAATTTTACCAAAACCATCCAAAGATAAATGAACTTCCAGACTGTATAAGAAACGACAATGACGAACCACTAAAACTGAAAGAAATTTACGAACTCATGATCAAAGACAGACACCCAACACCAAGAAGAACACTGATGAAAGCAAATCAGAGCCAAAGTTCGAACAAAAGGTCATAGAAACAGAATTACTAAATCTCATCGAAACTGAAAAATTCATCACACTAAAGAAAATCAAACACGACGAAGCAATACTAAAAAACACCAATCAAGATCTTCACAAATACAAATTCAACAAAGCCTGGCAAACCCCAGCAGCTCCGAACCCCCTTCCAATTTAAGTAGTAGTAAAAAAAAAAAAAAAAAAAAAAAAAAAAAAAAAAAAAAAAAAAAAAAAAAAAAAAAAAAAAAAAAAAAAAAAAATATAATATAGTTTAAAAAATTTAATACAAATTGAATAATAAAAATAAAACCGTTTAACAAACACCGCCGAAAAGACACAAGGACATTCCTTGAAGGTCTGATCACAGGTAAAAAAAAAAAAAAAAAAAACCTAATCTAAAATAACAAATCAAAATCAGTACTACCAAATATTATTTCATTCGATCAATTCATCTAATCAATAATATATTATACCTTTGATTTATATATTGAATATATAAATCTCAAATAAATATCTACTCTTCATTTCAAAAAAAAATCAATTAAAAATTCATAAATAAACCTATTATTTCTGTTTATTTCCTATAACCAAAAAACAGTGATTGATCATTATAAAAAAAAAAAAAATAAAAAAAAAATTTATATGTTCAATAATTAATAAAAAATTAATTATTTCCAAAAATAGTATATTATTTTAAATATTCTCCATTTCATATAGAAAAAAATAATTATTAAATTAAATTAAATTATTAAATTATTGAAGATTTATAAATTTAATATAGTTATTCAATAAATATGACATATTTGAAATGTTTTTTTTTATTTGAGTTTTGTCTACAATTTCTCATGGAGCCAACAAGAAATGAAAAATGAAATAATCAAAAAAAGAGATTGTTGTTTGTTGTTTTTTTTGATTTGAAAAAAATATATTTAGTTTTTTTTCTATTATTGATTTTTTTTTTTCAAAAATGGCTCCTTAGCATAGTGGTATTGCGCTTCCCTAGTAAGGAAGAGGTCATGAGTTCGATCCTCATAGGAGCCTTTTTTTGGTTTTGGAGAACCATACAAAACCAAATTCAAAAATGAAACAAAAAAAACCTTAACAAAACAAAGAAATAAACGAGAATTTATACATATAATAAATAAATCACTGTTATATCTTCACCGCCACATTCATTCCTCTTAATTTTACCCTATTTTTGCTCAATAAAGCAAGGGCTATCGTCCTATATACTTTTCAACAATGGCTGATGATCACTCAACTGAATTACAGTTAAATCATACAGATAACAACACAACCAATACAAATAATACCTCCACAACCTCAACAACAAAAAACAAAAGTGCAAAAATCGACACACCTAAAAAACAAACCCCAACAAACCAATTCTCACTTAACAAAGGACTTGATAAAGTGTTACTTTAATCAACCATACATCCGTGAAGAATTAACCTCTAAAGATGACACAAGAATTCAACAAATTCACAAAAACATTCACAAACTCTTCGAAGATATACTGTCGCCATCAGCATTAAAAATAATTGGTGCAACTGCCTTCGTAAATTGCAACGTTGATAAATTAACTTCAATAATCAACCTTCAAAACCAACTTGAACTAAATATCGACAAACTCAACTATAGATTCGAAATATCATCAAATGATTATGCAATCATTAAAACATTCATTCAAACGTACTCACCCAAACATGAAAACGATGCAATTATAAACAACCTCACCAAATTCACCAGTTGTACATCAATTGAATCATTTACTGTCACATACTCATATGCTGTTGCGTTTAAAAGCTACATTATAACATCATCTAATTGATCACACACAACATTGTTGATCAAAAGATCCAACAACCATCTGGTATCACAAGATATATCAAAGCTGCAACACGTAGTGTCACTTAACACAAAATTCAACATGCAAAAAATGCAGATATGGCAACAACTATAAAAAATGCTCTCACAACCCAAATATTAACAAAAACAATCAACCACCAAAAAACAACATTAACACCCCACCAATCAACGAAATTGCAAATTCCAATCGCAATAATAACCCACTTCAAAATAGTGGTTCAAAAGCTACACTAAATGAACCACTTGAAACCAACAATCAATCCCAAAACAATAATGAAATTTCACACAAAAGTGATTCTTCAAATAATAATAACGGGAAAAACTCATTATCAATGAGCAATCCAACCGATCCAACAATTGTACCACAAAAACCTCTACAATCCCAACCAAACAAACCAAGTGCACCAACTCCAAATACAATAAATACAAGAAGAAGCAGCAATGCCTTGACTACACAACCAGTCAATACTGGTGCAGCCAAACCTAAACACACTCAACAATTGATGGTAGAGCTATTTTAGCAGACATTATATTTCCAAATCAATTACCAATTGGTATTCTTGGAATTTACGCACCAGCATCAAATAATACCATCAAAAAGAATTCATATGCAACTTCACTACAAACACTTCTCCACAACCACTCAACAAACCCAATACCAAACCAATCCCAACATGTATCTATTATCGCAGGAGATTTCAACTGTATCCACAACGACAATTCACTATTAGATGATATTATCCAATCCTACACATACCAACACCATCTAATTGATCAAGGTGAATTTAAAAACCTCATACACATGGCAACAGATTAGATAGAATATATACTCAATACAATAGAATAGACCCTGTATTCAGCGATGCATTGTTCTTCAAGATGTTTGAATTTTGCTGCTTTTTCTAATAGTATTTGTTTTGCAAGTTGAGTTTGTTTGTCTTTGTTATATTGATAGTTTTTTAGAGTTTTAATAATTTTTGATTTTACTTTTGACCAATTTGTAAATTGATTGATTGATGTGTTATTGTGATTATTTATTAAATGATTGATAATATTGATCGCTTCATGGTCATTTGCAGTACCAGGTGATAATATCCATCTTTTCTTATGTTTATTTATTTGAAAAGGTGAAGAAATTGTTGTTGATATTGGATTATGATCTGATAATGAAGATGGAATTTGATGGACTTGTGTATATATGTAACAAAAACAAATTACATCAAAACCACACAAACATATTAAAAAAACATATAAATGGAGAAATACCTAGCAAGTATCTATCAGCAATACTAAACAAAAGATCAAAAGATGCAAAAATTGAATCAGTCCAATATGATAACATCATTACATCCGATCCCGACCAAATTGAAAATGCGTTTGTTGAATTCTACACAAATCTATATAGCTTACAAATATGTTGTCCAATTACTCACCAGCTCATGCTAAACACATGGCCCATCATAAAAAAGAATATTGGATGGTTTAGACTCACCATTTATACAAGATGAAGTTGAAGCTGCAATTAAAGACCAAGTTAAACCCATTCTCACTACATTATTCAACGATATACTAGAAAATCCTCACCACATCACAACAGAATTCACCGAAGGTCTTATACACACAATATACTAGAAAGGCAACCCCTTACTCATATCAAATCGTCGTCCCATTACACTTCTAAACACTGATTACAAAATCCTCTCAAAAGTAATCAATGCACGTCTTCTGAGAATACTTCCTTTCATCATCAACAACAACCAAACTGGTTTCGTACCCCACTGACTCATCATAGACAACATCATCAACATCAATGAATTAATCAACTACCTCTAATCTAAAAACCTCCCTGGTATCATCACACTATTTGACTTCTTTAAAGCATTTGATTCTATCTCTCACGATAGTATTAAAAGAACATTAATTCATATTGGTATACCAATAAAATTAATAAATTTAATCCACAAGCTATTATCTGACTCATTAGCAAAAATTTCAATTAATGGTAAAACGACCAGAAAATTCGATATTATAAGAGGTGTAAAACAAGGTGACCCAATCTCAGCCACTTTATTTGTAATTGTAATTGAAATATTAGCAAGAACAATAAATGCAGACAATACAATAATTGGATTACCAATTTCACCCAATCCACAAATTAAAATCAAATTTACCCAATTTGCAGACGACTCTACAACATACAACATCAACTACGAACAACAACAATCAATCAAACATTTCGATAATTTCTTCAACATCATCATTAAATTTTGACAAAAGTGCAATAATAGAAATCGACCCCCACAAAATCACTGATAAACACATAATAAACAACATTCCATAATCAAAAAGAATACCAATAACCAAAAAAGATCAATCAGAAAGAGTCCTTGGCTATTTCTTTAATCATAATGGTTTACATAGGAAATTACCAGAAACAATGAAAACACTGATCAAATCATTAGTACTATGGTAAAACTAGTGGCACAACATTAAAAACAAAAACAACCATCATAAACACCTACTCACTATCACCAATAACATATTTATCATACCTTGAAGAATTTACAAAAGATGAAGAAATTCAAATTAATAAATTAATCTCATGGTTTATGAATTCTCCCGCAAATTCTGAATCACCAACTCTCAATACCAATTCCATTGAAAACAACACATCAACCACGACAAATTAAAATATTTTATATATAAAAATTGCAATGGAAACAAAAACTGGTCACTAACAAAAAACCAAACAACAAAATTAAACACACTCATTTATAAACCACAAACAAACAACAAAGCATTTAAACCAGATCCAACAATCAATATTAATTTTAATTTGCAGAAAACGCACAATATAAAATATACAGGTTCAACTGGAATTATATAAAAACAAATCTTGATCTAGTCAGAACACATGCATATTGGAACATAATCTCATTAGTTATTCACCAAATATGGATATGGTTATGCAAATCATTATTTGACATCAATATAACTCAATCAATTGACAATTGGAACAACCAAATAAACAACACAACACTAGATTATGATATATTAAAATCAAAATGGCACAAGCTAATAAGATTGGAATATTCAAGAACATTATCAAACTTTAACCAATACTCAATTAAAAACAACCTCACAAAAACTCAAAAAGAAACCCAATGGTCCGAAACCATCAAAAAATTTAAAAAAGAATAGAGCATAAACACAAATGAACCAATTCCAACAATTACACCACCAATTAATTATTAATTACCTAATCTAAAATAACATACCATATTAAATTCACAAAAACTAAAAAACCTAAAATAAATAAATAAAAATAACATACTAATTGTATACTACAATAGTTTATTTATATCAAAAAAAAAAAAAAAAAAAAAAAATTCAAAAAAGTAAAAAAAAACCGAAACAAAGAAATAGTTTATTTTATATCAAAAAAAAAAAAAAAAAAAAACAATCAAAACCCAAGGGTTCGACTCCCAATAATTAATTTATTTTTTAAAATATTATAATTTTTAAAATATTTTAAAAATAAATTAATTATTGGGAGTCGAACCCTTGGGTTTTAAGTTTTTCCCTTCAAAATTCACAAAACTTTATTTTTTGAAGGGAAAAACTCAATTTTTAGTTGCCCCTTCTTGAGATGAATCTGATTTAATTAAATAGGTTACAGGTGCCTTTTAAGGTGGTATGGTTTTTTTTGAATTGGATAACGCAATTATTAGTTGCTTCTCCTTGAGATGCTAGATCTCATTTTATTGTAATATTTTTTACCAGTTCTCCAAAAGAGGGGTTAGTTTACTTTTTTTTTTTTTTTTTTTTTTTTTTTTTTTTTTTTTTTTTTTTTTGTTTGGAATTTTGAATTGTATTATTACTTTTGATTAAAACATCTTTTTTGTCCAAACTTTTTTCTAAATCTTTTTTTAATTTATCGTCGGCTTCGTGATTGATGTTGATGACACATTTGAATTGTTTTTTTTTATTTGTGTTTTACCAGGGTCATTTTCGAAGATAATTTCATCAGAAATACCGATTGATGGACTACTTTCGTCCATTTTATAGTCGTCTATTTTCTTTTGGGTATTACAGTTTTGTTCTATTTCAACCAAATGTTTTTTATTTGTTCCAGAAGCTTGAGACAATGAATTGGCTATCTCACAATGAAGACCAAGTGCGGATAGAATAGTTGAAAAGATATTTTAATGATTCTTATATTTTTTATTAAAATTATTTATTTGTTTTATTTAAAATAGTTGGTGGTTCAATTTGTTTTTTTCTTGTCCAATTTCATCATTTTCTTTTATCACATCACATAATCTAACAATTTTTCCATTTATATACTGAAGATTTGTTAATAATTCGGTTCTTCCATTAAAAAATTTTTTTTGATAAAGTTGGTATATTCACTGAGGCTCATACCCTCCATTCCTTGACCAGAAACCATTTTGCAATCTTTAAAGTAACCTCTTGAGAATTTATAATGATTAAAAAGGATAATGTCAATTATTTTTACCATTTTTTCTTTACAATCGGCTGTGCACACATTAGGTTAAAACATTGGAAATTCATTTGGATCGGTTAATAACCATAGGTATTTATTCTTATCTTCCTCAGCTTCTTCAACGGAAAGATGTGGGCACTTATTATTAGCTCTATCTTTCATTATTTAAGTTGTGACTATAAATATGTTTGTGTGATAATGTTTTATTTAATGCTAGTAAAAAATGTTAAAAAAAAATAATAATGATAATTTAATTATTATTTAAAATTAAAAAAAAAAAAAAATAGAAAAAAACTTTTTTTTATGATGTTTTTTTTTGAAAATCAAAAATAAAAAAAACCAACACAAAAAACAACACCAACAGTTTTTTTCTATTTTTTTTTTACAAAAATAGAGACACAGGGAGTTTTTTTTCTTTTCTGCCATTACTTATTTTTTTAGTTTTTTTTTTAGAAATGCTAGGGTTACCTTCAAACAATAAAAATATTTATTTAATGTATATTTTTATTTATTTTTTTATTTATTTTTATTTTTTTTTTTGAATATATAAATACATTTCTTTTTTTTTCATCAAAATAACAAAAAAAAAAAAAATGAAAAAACTATATAGATTATTATTATTCTAATAATTTTTTTATTATAAACAAAGGGGAGGCATAAATGAGAAGATTGACATCTGCTTTCTATGATCCTCCAGCTTACCCCCATCCTCATACTGGATATCCCATGGGTTTGTTTGCCGGCAAGAGATAAAGATCAAATTTGTCAAGCACCCGGTATTTATATTTATTTCTCAAATACTCCACGACCTTATCCACCACGATTGGTTTCTCACCCAGTTACACAACCTGTTTATTCGATTGGAAAATCAATTAATGATATTAGAAGTAGGGTTAAGGTCCATAGTGAAGATGATTTCCCCCATTTGATTAACACCCTAATGGTTTGCTAATGAGGTTCCCATGTAATAATGAACGTTCTGATAGTAGACCAAGTTTTTCTGAAGTAGCGTTATTAACAATGTTTGCAACCATTAAAAACTACATTTTAGGTGTCAAAGATAGTGATATTATAGTTTTTGATGACAATGGAGAACCATTTGATATTTTAAGAACGTTTTATGGAGTTAATAATAATAATCCATTTCGTACTTCTATTCCTCTCATCCAAGCTAATGGAACTGCTAAATTTGGATTCGATCATATGGTTGATTCCACACTTTAACCATTAGCTCCTCCTTCCATAGATGTTATCAATGACACTAAATCAATTTTCCCAATAGGTATTCTATATGAATGTGGAAAACTACTTGATGGAGATTATAGTAATTTTGGTCAAGAAGAATCTGCCAATGGGGTATGTAACCCATGCAATAGAAAAAAAGAAAGTGAAGAGAAAAAATCAAATCCAATCAAATTCAAAAATCCACCATTATCTTACCGTTTAGAAATTAGCAATAAGTTTAGTAATTTGGAATATCAAAATGCCAAAGAAAATGGTCTTCTAGGAAAAAGTCTAGTTGAAACAGAAAAGCCATCAAAGCCATCAAAAGTTGGTCTTTTCACTAGGTTTGGCCGTTGGTAAAGGTCTTTTTGTTCCAGAGAAAAAAAGTAATTCGCTTCCTGGCAAATTCAAAGATAGTAATATTGAAATGGTAGAGGTAAATCCTGGAGAGGAACAAATAAGTGAAGCGGCGGGCGTTGAGCATAGTCAAATTAGATATAGAGGCACAAATTACTTTTTTGAACTTGGAGAAGCTGCTGAAGAGGCTGCTATGATTATCATATCATATCTTTTTTAATTTCTTGCACCTCTTTTACGTGCAAAGTTACCAGGTTTGGGTATATATCATTGAGTTTCTTGTGCAGTTGCATAAGTTCTAATTGGCTCTTGTCTTTCTCTGTTTCTTTGCAATCGTCTTCTTTCACTTTCTTCTTGCATCAACCTTCTTCTTTCTTCTTGTCCGGCCAATCTTTGTTGTGTTTTTTTAATTTTTTTTAATTTTACCTTTTCAAGATCTGCTTCAATTTCTTTTTTTTGACGGGCACCCATCGTTTTTTTTTAAAAAATAAACCTAATGATTTATACTTGGTTATATTTAATAGTTGAGAATTTTTATTTTATGACATTGGTTTTGAATTATTTTTAAAAAAATCATTTTAAATTTTCTTTGATTCATTACATTTTTATTTCTATCTAATGATTTTATATTAATGATCAATAGAAAATCCAATAGCCACATAGGAATTCTATAGAAAATCACTGGGAAATTTTGGTTTGATTACCTTTATAATGGTTATTTTCTAAAGATTTTCTATAGAAAACCATTGGGTAAACAGTTGTTTCTATAGGAAATCTTTAGAAAACAATCATTGGAAATCGTTGAATTTTTCCTTTTCTCAATTTTTTAATAGTTTTCTAATGGGTCACATCTATACCGTTATCTATTGAAAACCATTCCAACAAAAAAATCTAATGGATTTCGATAAAGCAATATTAAATTATAAAAAATAAAAAAAAAAAAACAATTCAAATAGATGGTTTCATTAAAAGAATATTTTAAAAAAGATTAAGGTTTTTATTTTAAAGAATTTTTATATTGATTTCGTAAAGGAAATCATTAAATGTTTTTAAAAAATGGTTTTGAATTAAATGATAGCTAAATATTTCTTTACCAAGCTTCTTCAGCTCAATCTTTAATGAGTTCATAACCTTCTTCTGCAGTGATTCTAATTCCATCACCTACTTCACGTGTAGTATTGCCGATACCATCACCTACATCATGTGCAGTATCACCCCATGCTCATATCTAGATGCATTATCGGAACTTGGAAAAAAAAAGGATTATGAACATGGTTTTGATTTCTCTGTTGAATTAAATGAAGATGGTAGCCTTCCAGATTTTCCAAATACTTTAGATCATTAAAACTGATAAAAAAAAAAAAAAAAATTAAAAAAAAAAAATAAAGATCATTACATAAACAAAACCAATTAAGGTTTTATTTTTTTTATTTTTATTGTTATCATTTTTTTTTTTAATTTATTGGAATCAATTTGGTATTCGATTTCAGCAGCAGCAATATATTCTTTTTTGGTATTCATTATTTCATTTTAAAAAAAAAAAATTAATAAAACATTATTAATATTTTTTTTTTAAAAATAGTTTTTTTTTTTTTTTTGAAATAGAATTAAAAAAAAAATTTAAGGAACTGGGATATTATTAACCATTATTCTTTTAGTACATATTTTTTTAATGGTGATTTTTTTTCCTCTCAAAAAGGTGCTAGTTAAAAAAAAAAAAAAAATAAAAAAAAAAAAAAGAAAAGCATTGATTAAAAATTTCATTGCCATAAAAATTAAATTGTCTTAGTTGGCACCTGAGATATTTTTTTTTTTTAAAAAAAAAAATTTTTTGATTGATTGGAAGATATTTTTTTTTTTTCCTTTTTTTTTTTTGGTAATTATTAGACAACCACAAACTCAAAGAGAGATTTACACAATAATTTATGATATTGCTTGTCCACATATACCAGGTACGGAGAATCCAAAATCATCTTTTAAATTTATGGACAGGTCCCATCTTCTTTAGGTTTTAATGATGCATAAAGCATTGCAGTACTCTTGTATTTGTCAAAAGATTCTACCAAATCGGAGATATATTCGGCCGTGCTGCCATCAGGAATCTCTAAATCAAAAAGTGGTTCATATGTTCTCCAATCATTTAAATCATCTGAGAAATTCATATTCCGTTGCTTTTTTATGTGAGTTTTACTTGTTTTTTTTTTTCAAATTTTCATTTTATTTTTTTTTTTTATTTTTTTTTTTTCCAAATAAAAAAAATGTTTTTCGAATTTTTATTTTATTTTATTTTTATTTTTTTTATTTTTTTATTCTTTTATTTTTGTAATGTTGATGAATGATTGAATTAAAAATATAATTTACAAAATTTTAATAAACTTATTTTTTTCAAGTTTTATTTTTATTCTTATTTTTATTTTTTATTTTTTAATTTTTTTTTATTTTATTTTTTTTATTTTTATTTTTATTTTTTTTTTTATTTTTTTATTTATTTTTTTTATTTTATTTTTTTATTTTTTGTAATATTAATGAATAATTGAATTAAAAATAATATACAAAATATAAACTTATTTTTTCAAGTTTTTATTTTTATTTTTTTCTTTTTTTCTTTTATTTTTTTTATTTTTTTTTTTTTATTTTTATTATCTTTTTTTATTATTTTATTTTTTATTTTTTTTTCCATTTTTATGTATTTTCCTATTTTCTATTTTAAATTTGATATTATGAAATTTTTCCACATTTCTAAATTAATATTATTTTTTTTGTTTATTTTTATAAATTTTTGTAAATGTCAACGTTTTGTTGGTACTCTTCCTCCTCAAAGAATAAGTGAAATTGTTAATTTTCAATGGAATAATGATATTATGTTTATAAACAGAGGTAGAAACAGATGGCCGGATATAGAACCCTTTGATGGAAACGGAGTTTATTTCGTATTTAGGCGAATGTTCAAATCATAATGTTTCTTAGAAATTTTGAACCTCCTAAGGCTGTTCATATGGAAACTTGGTTTCTTTCTGTTTTTGGATGTCCTTATAATAGCATAATTGAAGGAGGTTTAGGTGTAGCAGCATCAGGATATGGTGCAGGTGGATGGGTTAACTTCTTTAACACTGCTGATAGACAAGATGTTGTTGACTATATTCTCACCGAGACCCTTACAAGACCTGCTGACTTTTTAGATCACCCAAATTATCCTCGTGCTCCATCAATCATCAGAAAAATAGATGAATGCGAGCAAAACCTCACAAACTTACAAAACCAAATGGTGAGCCAGCAAACTAATATTGCGGATCTTCAAACACAAAATACAAACCTACAAACTCAAGTGACTAATCTCCAGAATCAAGTAACAGATCTTCAAAATCAACTCCAAACTCATCAAAGTGGAAATAACTTTATGGCTGAGACACTCATTTTGGCACTTCTCAAATACAATGGACCGAGTCTAATTGTTTCAAATCCACTTCTTCGTGGTTGGTATGAAGCAAGAAAAAATGGTGGTGGTGGTGGTGGCAAGTGTGGTATCGGTGGTGTTGGTGATGGTAAGAATGGTGACGGCAAAAACGGTGACGGTAAAAACGGTGCGGATGGTGCAGATGGTGCAGATGGTTAGTTAAAATCTGGCTGTACTTGTCCAGAAACCCCTCCCTGTCCAGTAGTAATTCCATGCCCAGAGCCAGTGGTTTGTAATATAGCAAAAATTCAAATTCAATTGAATTCAACCATAAAAAGTTTGGATGAATGCAAAAAACAAAAGGACCAAACCAATGATGACCTCAACGTCTGCAAGTCCCATAAAGATGAGATACAAGATTGGCTCACCGACTGTCAAAAAGAATATGTTAAACAAACAAGTCATTCATCCAAAGATGATACTCTAATTTCTCTCAGAAACTGCCAAGCCGAATACAGAAAAGAAACATTCAAAAAAGATAAGCTCTGCCGTGGTTTGTCCAAACATATCATTGGTTATTTAGATTTCTGTGAAGATAAGGTAGAAAAGCTGAGACTCGCTAATTGTGAATAGTTTTCTCATTTTTTTAAAAAAAAAAAAACAAAAAAAAAAAAAATCATACAATGATTTCCCTTTATGAAATCAATAAAAAATTCTTTAAATAAAATTTTTAATCTTATTTTAAAAAAATTCTTTTAATGAAATCCATTATTTTCATTTTTTATAATTTTATTGAACTTTATTGAAAATAATTAGATATTGTTATTTCCAATGGTTTTAGATTGATAACGGTATAGATGTGACCATTACATAGAAAACTATTAAAAATTGAGCCAAAGAAAAATCAACGATTTTTAATGGTTGTTCAAAGATTTCCTATAGAAACCATTATTTACCCTATGATTCTCTATAGAATTCCTAGCTAATGGATTTTCCAATGACCATTAATATAAAATCATTAGAAAGAAACAAAAATGTAACGAATCAAAGAAAATTTAAAATGATTTTTTTAAAAATAATTCAAAACCAATGTCATAAAATAAAAATTCTCAATTATTAAATATAAACATGTATAAATCATTAGGTTTATTTTTAAAAAAAAACGATGGGTCCCCGACAAAAAAAAGAAATTGAAGCAGATCCTGAAACGGTCAAATTAATTAAAATTAAAAAAGCACAACAAAGAATGGCTGAACAAGAAGAAAGAAGAAGGTTGATGCAAGAAGAAAGTGAAAGAAGACGATTGCAAAGAAACAGAGAAAGACAAGAGCCAATTAGAACTTATGCAACTGCACAAGAAGCTCAAAGATATATACCCAAACCTGGTAACTTTGCACGTAAAAGAGGTGCAAGAAATTAAAAAAAGAAAAAAATAAAAATAATTAAAAGAAATAAAAAAAAAAAAAAAAATTAAAAATTAAAAATTTAAAAAAAAAAAAATAAACTAGATCTCTTATATAAGAGTTATAAAAAAAAAAATAAAAGTAAAATAAAATAAAAAAATTTAAAACAGTTCTTTTTATTTAATTAACACTTTTTTTTCTATTCATCTTCTTCAGAATCAGGTAGGTTTTTTGCATCAAAATCACATTGTACACCAGGTGGCAATTCACATAATCTAACAGGCTTTCCATCTTTAATACCAACTTTCATTGCTTTTATGACCATTCTAGCATATTCATCTTGGGGAGAGATAGGGGGTGGAGTACTGAAAAATTCTCGATACATCCAAATATCACATCCTCGAGGATTTTTTCCCAAGTTATATTCAAAAATTCTGCTGTCACTGTAATATTTGTTTATAGTCTCAATATAACGTTCGAATGTTATTCTATAAATCTCCTTCATTTTTTCTTTACATTCCTCTGTGCAGTAACCAGGCTGAATCTTTGGAAACTCATCTTGATCTAGTAATTCATCAAGGTAAAGAGTGAAATCTTCACTTTTTTTAAGCTTTCTTAAAGAAAATTCATCATGTTGGCAACAATATTTACTTGTCATTTTTATTTAAAATTATACGTTATTAAATAAATAAAAAATAAATTAAAAAAAAAAATGGGTTAAAAATTGAAGTAAAAAAAAAAAAAATGAAAAAAAAATGAAAATAAAAATTATTGACTTTTTTCCCACAGAAATGAGAAAAATAAATGAAATAAATAAAGACAAAAATAGAAAAAAAAAAACAAATTTTTTTAAAATGGGTGTAATTTTTATATAATTTTTTATTTTTATTAATGGCTAATGGTGCGACAAGGGTAAGGGCTACAGTATGCAGTAATGGTGGCTATTCATCATCACTCTTCTTCTTTTGATTCACTTTCTCCTTCTGAATCGGTTAGACCAGTTGTTTCAATTTCTACATCTACACCCCTTGGCACGTCACATAATCTAACTAGTTTACCATTAAGTATTCCCGCTTTCATAGTTTTTAAAATACTATCACGGTACTCCGGATCAATCTTCTCCTCTTCTAAACAATCATTGTATGTCTGACAGCCAACTGTCATTGTTGTAGGGAATTTTCCATAAAATTTCACTACAGTAGCGTAGTGAATTTTATTATTTAATTTCACTACAGTAGCGTAGTGAAAAAAAAAAATCACTGACCTTAAATTTTTTTTTTTTTCAAAAAACAAATAAAGTTTATTAAATTGAAATTTTATTTTTTGTTTTAATTATTATTTTATTTATTTTTATTATAATTATTGTTAATTTTTTTTTTTTTTTTTTTTTTTTTTTTTTTTTTTTTTCAATTTTTTTTTTTTAAATTTTTTTCAATTTTTATTTGTTTATTAAATTGTAATTTTATTTTTTGTTTTAATTATTATTTTATTTATTATTATTGTTAATTTTTTTTTTTTTTCAATTTTTTTTTTTTTAATTTATTTTTATTAATTTATTTTTATTAACTCCCTGAGTTGTTCAATTGCTTGATTTACCATATCACTGTAAACACTGCACACAATTGAATTTTTTCTAGCTTTGTTACCTCTGGTGCATTTGATGTTTTTGCATTTTCACAGCGAAGAAAAAACCACCTTTAAATTCGCTTTAAATTAAATTTAAATTTGCTTTAAAGTCCTGAATTAAAGCAATTTTAAAGGTAATTTTAAAGGTAATTTATAAGGTTACTTTAAAATCACCTTAAAAATTACCTTTAAAATTACCTTTAAAATTACCTTTTTAATGGCTTTAAAAGCGAGGTCCTGAGTTCGAAGCCGTTATTTAACGGATAAATTTTTTAAAATTTTTTTTTTAATTTTTCAAAAATTACCAAAAGGGATTCGATCCCCCGACCCTCTATCAAAGGGTAGTCTCATCAACCATTACACCATTTGATTGCTTTGATGAAAAATTTAAAAATGATAGAATATTTTATCCCCATTTTTTTTTTCTAAAATTAGATCTTTTTTATTAAAAACCTTAAATTTATGTTTAAAGGAAATTTAAATTCACTTTAAATCTACTTTAAATATACTTTAAATCCTATTTAAAATTAATTTAAAATAAATTTTAAAGGTATTTTTAAATATCTTAAAAATTATCTTAAAAATTACCTTAAAAATTACCTTTAAAATCACCTTTAAAATCACCTTTAAAATTGCTTAAAAATTTATTTTAAAGCAAATTTTAAAGGCATTTTTAAATATCTTAAAAATTACCTTAAAAATTACCTTAAAAATGAATTTTTTAAACGCGGCTTTAAATTCAATTTAAATCCAATTTAAATCAACTTTTCTTTAAATTTGCTTTAAAGGTGCATTTTTCTTTGCTGTGTTCCTTTGTATACAAAAAAGTCCAAATATAATTCGTTTTCTATTACAGTTTTTACACAATGTTGGTGAAATTGTTTTGATTTTAATTCTAATGCTTCTAACATCATATTTGGATTTTTAACGATTAAAGCATCACCACTATTTACATATAGTACTTTGGCTGCTTTTTCGAGGAATTTAGTCAAATTTTCCTCTGAATCTAACTATTCTTCATTGCCATATTCAATGGCTAAATTTCTTAAGAGTTTTATCGAATCTATTAATTCTTCGATCATTCTTTTTTTTTGAAATTTTTTTTTATTTTGTTTTTTCAATTTTTTTTTTTTATTTTGTTTTTTCAATTTTTTTTAAGTTTTATTTTTTTTTATTTTTTTTTATTTTTTTTAACAAATGTAATTTTTTTTTATTTTTTTCAATTTTTTTTTTTTTTAATTTTTAATTTTTTTTTTTTTTTTTAATTTTTTGTGTTGATTTGTGTTTTTTTTGTTTTTTTGATTTGGCCACTTGTTTTTATTTTCTAATTTCCCCATACCCCCTTCTATTAATTGCAACCAAATCAAGTTCTAATTTTTGTGTCCTTGTTAACTTTGTTTTTGCAACTTTTTTTGAAGGTATCACATTAACGATTTTTCCTATTGATGGTGATTTGGAAGGTGATTTAAATGGTGATTTAAAAGGTGAATTGGAAGGTGATTTAAATGGTGAATTGGAAGGTGAAATGGATGGTGATTTGGAAGGTGATTTAAATGGTGATTTGGAAGGTGATTTAAATGGTGATTTAAATGGTGAATTGGAAGGTGAAATGGATGGTGATTTGAGAGGTGATTTGGATGGTTTAGAATGTGATTTTAAAGGAGGTTTATTAACAATTGGTATCTTATGAGGACGGCCTCTGAGACGTTTAACAGTTGTTACTATACCACTACCAGATTGTGGTATAGTATACGATGGTATTATTTGCACTTGAGGTATTGGTGGTACTATTTCTTTTAAATTCATATCCTTTCTCAAACAATTCATTAAATTTGGCGCTGTTGGATTATTATTTAAAAATGGGAGTATTTCTTCTTGTTCCATTTCATTATTGAGTTTGTGTTGAAATGGATTATCGTTAATGATAGGTGGAATATTTGATGGATTGTTAAGAGCATCTTCCAAAACCCTAAATGGATCATTTTGTGTTACCAATTGATGCAAGTTGAAATTGGATAAATCCTTACCAAGATTTTTAATAAACTGAACCAGAAATTCAATAACTTTCCCATCATTATTTAAATAAAGACCAGAAGTAAAAGAATCAATATCTTTTTGTATGTTTGGCGATGTTCTAAAAATATCAACTGTTGATTGTTTATAAAGAACCAACTTGTTACCTCCTACAAAACCAGAGTATAAACCTTTTTTTTGAAGGCTATTGATTCCATCTTCCAAAAATTCAAGTTTATAAAGTTGTTTAGTGTCTTCCTGTATTACCTTATGAATTTTACACAAAATCAATATTTTCTATTAGAATTAAATATAAAATTTGTTAATTATTACTGTTTCATATATTATTAATCTTTATGTTTTAATTACTTACATTATTTTTTTTAATTTCTAGAAAGAGTACAGTATCACCAACTTTCAATCCCTTTGGTGGTTTTGAATTCCATTGATTTTGGTAACTTGTGAGATTTTCAAGAATAATAGCTGTTCTTTCTTCTTTTGAAACATCTGAAACACCAATTGATTGAGAGTCTTGTTCTGATTGAACATTAATAAACAAAGGAACAATACCAACAGCTTGAGATGGTGTCATTTTAATTGTTCTTGTTTTTGTATTATTGTAATCATACAAAGCTTGTTTTAATAGTTCAGAAAGAGACCTAGAAGTACCATCAAGAAAACTAAAATTTATTTATAAATGATTAATTAATAAACATATCGATAATTTATATTGTTCACAATATCATACTCTTGTTGTTTTAATTTTGAGATCCTCTCCTTGATAGTTCGATTCAATCTTTCTACCATACCTTGAGTTGTTGGTGTACGAGGAGCTCCATGTGCTGACTTGGAGCCTGGAAAAAGTTTTAGGAATTCTTTTTGGACTTTGTTTTTAAATTCACGTCCATTATCGCAGTGCCATACTTTCACAGGTTTGCCAAAGTACGTGAGAGCCAAAAAATTGTATATGGGAACTGTTCTCTTTGTTGTCAAACATCTAAAAAATAAATGATAATTAAAATAAAAAAAGAAAACTAATAAATTAATAAATAAAAAATAAATACCTTCCAGTAGCAAATTTTGTAAAAGAATCTATGCATAGAATAATGTAAACAACATCGGTGTCGTACGGTTGTACAGAGTCATATTGGATAAGATCATCTAGTTTAGTTAGTATCTTTTCATTATCATCATCGTATGTAACTTTTTCTTTATGTTCACCTTTAATTGATGTTAAATCATAAACCAATCTTGAGTATTCCTCGGTATCTACAATTGGAGCAAAATCCTTTGTTATACCTATTAATTTATTTAAATTATTAAAAGAGTTTTAATATAAAAGTTACAAAACATCATATAAAAATGATTGATACCAAACCTTTTATTCTATTTCGTTGGCAAATGTCACACGTATCTACTGCATCAGATACAAAAGAATACAATCCCATATTATAATATTTAGTCTTGTAGTTCCCATAGGTTGCATCTCTTCCTATATGACCTTTATGCATTTCTTCCCAGAGTGATACCATTCTATAATCATTAATTACTTCTAAACACACTTCTTTTGATATATTTCTATCTCCGCCACAATTCATGACTTTTTTTTCAATTCTAAATAATTTTTCTTTTCTGTTTCTGTTTTTTATTGGTCAGAATTTAAAAAATGATTGTGTTATTGTAAGGAAAAATATTTACTCATCATGTAAAAATTTATAATTTTTATGTTTAGTATTTTCAAAATTATTATCTTCAATAAATTTTAAATAATTTATAATTTCATTTATTTTATCTTGTTTCATTTTGGGAAAATGAAAATAAAAAAAAAAAAAAAAAAAAAAAAAAAAAGTTTTGTTGGGGAAAAAAAAAAAAAGTTTTGGCGCAAAAAAAAAAAAAAAAATAAAATAAAAAAAAAAAAAAATAAAATAAAAAAAAAAAAAAATAAAAAAACTTATATAGAACTAATAATCAAATAAAAGATAATAATTTAATAAACTTTATTTGTTTTTTGAAAAAAAAAAAATTTAGGGTCAGTGATTTTTTTTTTTCACTACGCTACTGTAGTGAAATTAAATAATAAAATTCACTACGCTACTGTAGTGAAATTTTATTGAAAATTCCCTACAACAGTCATTATTGGTGGGTCTGGGAAACTTTTGAATATTTTACAATCATCATAGTAATTATTAACTGCCTTGAGATATCCTTCGAAAGTTATCCTATAAATTTCTTTCATTTTTTTTTTACATTCTTTTGTACAGAGTCTATTTATCTCAGGGAATCTATCCTGGTCAAATAATTTATCATCGTATAAAAAGGGGCCAAGTTTTTTAAGGTTTTCTATTGAAAAGCGGTCATGTCCGCATCCACCTACTTTTCTCAACATAATTTGTTGTGTGAAAATAAAAAAAAAAATTAAAAAAATAAATTAAAAAATAAATTAAAAAAAAATTAAAAAAAATAAATTAAAAAAATAAAAAATAAAATTTAAGTTTTTATTCATCTATAAAAACACAAAAAATTTTGATAATATTAATAATTATAATTAAAAATGTTTAACAGACTGTTATATCTATATTTTTTATTAGCTTTATATTTTAACCATATCCATTGCCTGGAAAAATATGCGTCGAAATTTTACAGACCACCAACAGCAGTACACAGACAAACTGGTTACCCATGGGTTTGTACAAGATATTTGGATGATACTAAAGAAGTGGTACAAAAAGAATGCAAACACCCGGGTATATATTTAATTTTTGTAAATTCACCATAGTCTACCTCTTTGGTTAATTTGTTCCATACACCTATGTTGTAGGGAATTTTTTTTGAAATTTCGCTTTCTAAACGGCAGTGAATTTTTACACTAAAATACACTGTTTATGCATGGTGTAAAAATTCACTAAATTTTTTTTTTTTTATAATTAAATTAAAAAACAATTTATTTAATCAGAAAAATAAAAAACCAATTTTATTCAGTTATTTGCTTGTTATTTATTTTTTTATAACAAAAAAATTTAGTTTGCGCCATTTTTTTTTTTTTTTTTTTTTTTTTTTTTTTTTTTTTTTTTTTTTTTTTTTTTTCAATTATTTTTTTCAATTTTTTTTTTTATCGATTGTTTCATTTTTGGGGAATAAAATAAAATTGTTCGATAAAAAAAAAATTGAAAAAAAAAAAAAAAAAAAAAAAAAAAAAAAAAAAAAAAAAAAAAAAAAAAAAAAAAATTGATGGTTTATATTTTAATTATGGTATTCATTATTGTTTATATAATTATTTTTAGTATTTATATTATTTATAATTATAAACTCGAGTTAATAGAATTATTATTATTATTATTATTATTTAAATGTGGGTCAACTATAATTAGTGTCTTAGTTCACTTATTTAATATTAACTTATTTTTGTGTCTTCGTTACATAAAAAAAAAAATGAAAAAAAAAAAAAAAAAAAAAAAAAAAAAATAAAAAAAAAAATAAAAAAAAAAAGAAAAATAAAAAAAAAAAGAAAAATAAAAAATAAAAAAAAAAATAAAAAAAATAAAAAAAAAATAAAAAAAAAAGAGGGTACCCCCCCCTAAAAAAAATAATAATTTTAATAATAATAATAATAATAATAAAAATGAAAATTAATATTTAAATAAAAAAAAGAGGGTACCCCCCTAAAAAATGTTGGAATTTAATTAAATTTATTTTTTATTTTTTTTATTTTTTAATTTTATTTTTTTTATTTTTTAATTTAAAAAATGTTGATATAAAACAAAAAAATTTTTTCAAAAAAAACATTTCAAATTATTTTTAACAAATTATATTATTATACTTTAATGTATGTGTACAATTTTAAAAATTTAAAATTTGTTCTATTTTTATCAATCATATCATGTATATTTATTAATTAAATCTCATATATTCTTATTCCCAGCAAATGACATCAGGTGGAATCGTACAACCAGGCCAAAATCTCTCACAACGTCCAATAAACGGCCAATATGGCTGGGGACCAGCAGCAGGAAGTGCCGCAAATCCACGTGGCGATCTCCGTGGTTACACTTACAATATTAGATAGTTTCGCTGTCTATTTCTGAATATTCAGAAATCTTTGTTTAATGCCAAAAATAGTAGATATCTATTATATTTTCTCATTTTATAAATCTGATAAGATCTGTCTTAAATAAAAAAAATCAAATTTTTTTATAAATTAAAAAAAATCATTTCCGCAAATCCGCAAAAAATAGCGGGAATTAAATTATTTATTGTTTTTTAAATTGTTTTTTTTGCGTGATATGAAATGAACAGCAAATGAACAACGTGTGAGTTGTATTAGCTGATGGTAATATTTATTTATTTTTGTTTAATTAAAAAATTTTTTATAAAATAAAAAAAAAAAAAAATTTTAGTGAATTTTTACACTACGCATAAACAGTGTATTTTAGTGTAAAAATTCACTGCCGTTTAGAAAGCGAAATTTCAAAAAAAATTCCCTACAACACACCTATCTATGGGTGGTATGACTTTTAATATGGTTACTTCAGCATTTTCGAAATTAATATTTGAAATCATTTGATAGTAAAACGTTAGACAATTTGAATAGGTTTGATTGTTTATGATTTTCAAAACCGATGTATCAAAGTAAACAATATCATACTCTGACGATGACAAAGCATTACATAAATCATTAGCTTCCACAGCCAATAGGTATTTTTGTAAAGTTTCAAACTGATCATTAGCAAATGGAAACTTTGAGTACATATCCTTTAGGAGAGCATTAGCTACAGTGGAATCAGTAGGTTCACCGAAAAATCCAACCTTTTGACCAATAAGGATTTCTTTTCTTTCATATGACTCTTTAATTCTATTTAAAATTGTTGTTTTTCCAGAACCAATTGGACCTGTAGTAATTTTAATCTTAGGAGGCATTTTTTTTTTTCTTTTTTATTTATTTTTAGATATTATCTTGTTTTATTTTTTTTAAAAAAAAATAATAATTTATATCCATTTTTAAAAAAAACAAAAAAGCTTCCATGGTGTTCTTTTTTTTAAAAAAAGAATTCTATTAAAGAATAGTTATAAAAATAAAAAAAAAAAAAAAATAAGGGAAGAAAAAAAAAAAATCTTGGTTTTGATTTTCAAAAAAAAAAAAAAAAAAAAAAAAAAATTAAAAATTATAAAAAAAAAAAAAAAAAATATCTTCTTTTTTTTTAAAAAAAAAAAATAAAGAATAAAAATGAACATTCATGTAAAATCAGTTTGTATTGATAATGGCATCATAATTTTTAAAAAACAAGATCAGGCATTTAATTATATGAATAGTGTCAGCTCTATTGAAAAATATTTTATATTTTCATATGAATTTGGCGATAAAGGTCAACGTGCTTTTTTAGTATCTCCAAGTATTGAAAAACTCTTCAAATGTATAATGAATACACCATTGAATCTTCGTCATTATTATGAATTGATTCCACAATTTGAAAATTGTAATTTGTATTTAGATATTGATTTTAAGTTATCACCCGAGAAAGCAGAAGAAAATAAAAGAAACAAACAACTTTATAAAAACAATCTTATCGATAGAATTATAATCGACGAAGTAAAACCCATCCAAAGAAAACACATCCACAGGTCTCTGATGAAATCGATAGCATTGAACCATTATTGCTCTTCTCCTATCAATACGATAAATATTCTTTACATTTACATTGGCCATTGAAAACCTTCCATTGGAAAGACAATGAACATCTTGGAGAATGGGTAAAACAATTTGTTATTGAAAGATCCATCTATATACCAGAGCTCAACTATATCGATACGTCAGTTTATTCAAAATTCAGAAATTTTCGTCTAATGGGAAATAAAAAATTCAGTAAGAGTATTGAAACAATACTTAGAACAACATCTAAAGATAAAACCCTTGAAACCTTTGAAAAAACTATAATAACATCATCGAATTTTCAAAAACAAAACGATACTGGTATCGATGAGAAAATCCTTTCATCTAATGGTTTCGAATCTTTAAAGAATACTGGTAGATCAACAGTTGATGTTAAGAGGAATCAACACCAACGAATTTCTTGTAATGATTTGATTTCATTGGAAGGTATGGGTCTCTCATTGGACGAATGTAATGATATTATATTTTGTTTTTAATTTTTATAGAAGATTTTTTCAATTAAAATTCTATAAAAATAAAAAACAAAATAAAAAAAATAAATTTTATAAAAAAAAAAAAATGTTTGAAAATATAAAATCATTAATCTTCTCAGCAGTTTCTTTATTATTCTCTTTTTTGTATTATCATAGTGATTCAATTATATCTTTATTCACTCAAAATCTTGGTGAGGCAGTTTTGGAAACAATAGACGAAGTAATTCATAAACCCCAAACCTCATTACAACAAGAATCATTAAAATTACAATGTACATGCAAACCATTATAAAACAATCGAAAAGTATCGATGAAGATTTGGTACAAGGAACTAAAAAATGGGAAGAAGTAAGAGAGAAGTATTCTTTTACTGGAAGTAGATTAGCTGCTGCCATTGGAATTGATCCATACACTTCACAACATGATTTATTTCATTTTTTATATACAATTGTTGGAATGTGCATTCATGATAAATATAATTTTGAAGATTTGTTCCAAAGAGTAGGCAGTGGCACATCATTTGCTGTTATCGAAGAATTCATGAGGGGTGATCTTTTTCCTGATATCAAAAATGGATGTAGTGAAGAATGTAAAAAAAAATGATACAATATACACAGGCCGTGTTTAAAAACTATATGAACTCTGTATGTTGGTACATAATGATGTTAATATACCAAAAAAGTTTGATGATAATGGGCCCTCGTGCTTTTCAAATTATATCCATTCTTTGGTAGGTGGTTTCAAGGAAGAAAACTCTTGTTATTTCAACTATACGCCACGTCTCGAAAATAATAGTAGTAAATTTCCAGATTATCCAAAAGAAAATTCTCAATAAAAATAAAAAGTTTATAATTTTTTTATTTATTTTGTTAATTTTTGTTTTTATTTTAAATAAATAAATAATTTTAATAAATAATAATTAAAAAAAAAAAAATCATTGAAATCTAGTTGTAATTTTTATTTTATTTTATTTTTTTCTTTAAATTATTTTTCTTTAATCATTTTTATTTTGAATAATGATCTGAGACTACACGGGAAAAAAACCTAGTAAAATGTTAAAATATAATTAATTAAATTAAATTTTAATAAAAGTTTGTAATGCTATTTATAAATTAATAAAAATTATTAAAAAATAAGATTGATAGTTGCAAAAAAATAAAAAAAATAAAATTTATAAAAAAAAGAAACTTATTATAAAAAAAAAATAGCATTTTTTATTAAAATTTAATTAATACTATAAAATAAGAAAATATATTAGAATTTTTAAATTTTATTAATTCGGGGTTATTTTTTTTTTTTAAAAATAATTATAATAATTATTAGAAAATAGGATATTTTATAAAAAAATAAGATTATTTATAAAAAATGTAACCTTTATTATTTTTTAATAAAATATATTTAAAAAATAAGATAAATAATAATAAAAAAAAAATAATAAAATATATTAAAAATTGAAACATTATATAATTTTTAACATATTTTATTAAAATGTAATAAATACTAAAAAAATGAGATATTATATAAGAAGGTTATAAATTTTATTAATTATGGTTTTAATAATAAGATGTTTAAAAAATAATAATATAAATTATAAATTGGAAAATTTTATAATATTCAACATATTTTATTAAATATAAGTAAAAAATAAGATAAAAAATAAATTTTATAAAAAAAAAAAATATATATATATTAAATGAAACTTTTTATTATTTTAAAAAATATAGGAATTGAATTAATAAAAATAAGATATTATAAGAATAAATATGCGAAAACAAGAAAAATTTTATTAATTTTGAATTTGGTTTTTTTTTTATTTTTTTATTTTTTTTTTTTTTTTATCCATTTTCAAACTAAATCTGAATCGATTGTTTTTTTTTTTTTTTTTTTTTTTTTATCTGGATAAAAGTTGTTTGTATTTATTTAAAAAATTATTTGATTTTACTTTTTTTTTTTTTTTTTCATATTTTTTTTTTTTCATCATTTTTTTTTCATTTTTTTTTCACCTTTTTTTTTACCAAAGTAAGTAAATTTTCATTATTTGTTTGAATAAAATCAGTAAACTAATTATTAAATTAGAATAAATAAAATTGATGAAACAACTTATAAAAAAAAAAATAAAAATAATAAAAAAAAAAAAATAAAAAAAATTTAGAAAAATTAAAAAATATGTTTATTTTAAATATTCTTTATATAGTATAATGTTTTAATTAATATCTTTTGGTATTATATGTCAACACATTTCATAGTATAAAATGAAAAAGAAAATTTATTTTCAGTTTTATTATCTTATTACTCACAAATATAAATATGTTATAAATTAAATAAATATATAAATATATATTAATTAAAAGAAATAGATATTTAATTAAATTATATATAATTAAATAGAAATAAAAATTAAATTGGTTATTCAAAAAATAAATAAAAAAAAATAGAATATAATAAAAAATAATTCTTTTAAGTCCTTCTATAGTATACCACTTCCTTTGCATATTTAAAACAAATAACCTCTTTAAAATTAAAATTCATATATTGAAATTCTTAAATTGTAATTTTAAATATTTGTTTAATGGATAACCGTAATAAATCTATTTTCTATTAATTTTTAATTATTCTTTCAAAAAATAAAAAATTATAATTTTTTTATATTTTTTTTTTCAATTGGAAATTTTTTTTTTTTTGAA
Organism: Dictyostelium discoideum AX4; assembly: GCF_000004695.1. Classification (NCBI taxonomy): domain Eukaryota; phylum Evosea; class Eumycetozoa; order Dictyosteliales; family Dictyosteliaceae; genus Dictyostelium; species Dictyostelium discoideum. The sequence goes on from NC_007087.3 coordinate 2,021,493, forward strand.
TTGGATAACGCAATTATTATTTGCTTCTCCTTGAGATGCTAGATCTCATTTTATTTTTTTTTTTTTTTTACAGGGTCTTTTTGATTAAAACATCTTTTTTGTCCAAACTTTTTTCTAAATCTTTTTTTATTTTATCGTCTGGTTCGTGATTGATGTTTATGACGTATTTGAATTGTTTTTTTTTTTTTAATTGAGTTTTATCCACAATTTCGCTTATTTTTTGTAGGCATTTGTGTTGCTTAATATTTGTGGTGTTGTTTGTGATTTTCATTTTATTTTCTTTCTATCTTTTTTATTTTACTGATTAACTTGGGTTTTTTTTTTTTTTTTTTTTTTTTTTTTTTTTTTTTTTTTTTTTTTTTTTTTTTATTTATAGAAAGTACTGAGTGAATTTATTGTATTTTCTGAGATGTTTAGGAAGTTCTATTGCGGGTGTTGATGATGATTTGTGACACCCCTTGTCCTGTTTTATCAATTGGTGCGTGGTGTGTTATTTTGTTTTTATATTGTTGATTTATTGAGTAAATTTTATTTGTTTTTATATTTGTTTCAGTTAGAAGTGCTGCGTCCAGCTTGTTGTTGTCTAAAACGGTGTTTATTATGCTGGCAGATTGGATGGTGTTGGATCCTTGGACGTTCCAAACACCTATTCTTATTGTGTTTTTCTTTATAGTTTTATTTGGGGTAGATTTTTATCTACCTTTTGAAGTTTCTGGTTTATTTTGTCTTCTAACTGATCTTTACTTTGTTCGTTGTGTTGTTGGTCTTGTGTGTTTGTGGGGTTTTTTGATTTATTGATTTGTTTTAGAATTTCCTTGTTGAAGTTGTCTATATCTTCATCCATTTTTGTTTTTATGCTTTTTTGTCCATATTCACCCAATTTTGGTTTGACTGGTGTTTTGTTGGTCTTGTTTGTTTTGTCTTGTTGTTTCTTTTTTGGTGTGTTTAACAATTTACTTGGTGAATCGATAATTTTCGATGGTGTACCATAGGTTGGGCTGAAACTCATGATATGTTTTATTGGAGAGGAGAAGAACCATTGATTTGAAGGGATTGAAAGTGGGAATTCTATTTTTCTTATTGCATCAGTGTTTGGGCTGGTGAAGTCGAAGATATCATTTGCCTCTCTAAGTTTTTCTTCCGTTGTTAGTCCCTTTGTTTCGCCGTGTTGTTTTATTGGTGTATTGTATGGAGATGGTGGTTCGATAGGTTTTTCTGATTTTGTTTTAATTTCTTGATTGTTTATCGATTGTGTATTGATCTCATTCTCTATTCTTGTTAGTTCATCTACGTTTTCTAGTGATGCTTCTATTACCTTTTGAGCTGTATCATCTAGGGCCATAAATGTTTTATCATTAGATGAGGATGTGATTGGTGGGATAATGATTGTTCTTTTTCCTTGTTTTGGTATTTGTTCTGATGTAGATTGTGGTTGTTGTTCATCTGATTGTTTTTTATTTTTGTTTTCTTCTTGATTTTCTGGTAATGAGGTTTGATCTCTCCATCCTTTGTTGGAGTGTCCAATTAATGTTAGATTGTCTAGTTCAATGATAGTGTCAAATTCTTCTACGACTCTTTTCACTGTTTTGATAATTAGAGTTTCGCCTTTAATTTCTGATTTAATTAGTTTACATCCTTCATTTTCTATTACCCATTCTATTTCTGTGAGTGATTTATACCAATCAAAATCTGTATACATATTTTTTGGTCTTATAGTGGTTATAAATTGTCCTTTTAATTCTGCATCAAACATATTTACAAAATAGATTACTGTTTTCAATTGGAAATTTTTTTGCATATAATATTTTATATCATCAAAGGGACTATAGTTTAGTTGGATATAACGACCGGCTACGAACCGGTAGGTCTCAGGTTCGACCCCTGATGGTCTCGTATACTTTTAATATAATCAAGATTAAGTCAATGGTTCGAATCTCGTTTAATTCAAATCAGATTAAAATAAAATTTGATTTTGTAATAAAAAAGAAATTTTGAAAAAATAATTTTAAAGAAATAAAATTTAAAAAAATGAATTACTTTTATTATTTTTTTTAGTTTTCGAATCTAACCTTTTCACATTTATATGATTTATTACATAATTGATCGAAACCACAATTAAAACTATGAGTACATTTACCATATTCACAACGGTCAGTTGTACAATCCAAATTATCGGAACAGTCTTTATTTGAATAACATGAGGAAAGACCATCACAAGTTGGATCAGGTTTATAATGACAGCCATATTCATTATCACAAAAGTCCTGAGTACATGGATTACCATCATCACAACTAACATTGTTATGTATACAACCCAAATCATTATCACATACATCAGCGGTACATAAATTTCCATCTGAACAATCTTTATAACTTTGGATACATTTTAGGGTTTGTTTATCACAAACTGCATTTGTACATTTATTGGTGTTACAACCTTTTAGACATTTCTGATATTCAGTAGTGTTTTCACAATTCATCCATTCATTAACAATATTAATACAAATTCCATAATAGGGTGAATAAAAATCAGTGGTACAAGGATTATTATCGGAACAATTGACACAAAATCCACGTTCGTCACAAATCTCCTCTGGTTTACATTTGGGTGTAATTTTACATTCACCAGTCTCTTCATTGCATGATGCAATACTACAACGATCACCACTAATACATGTTGGTGTATAAATACATTGACCAGTGTTTACATCACACAATGCTTGTTCACATAAAGTTCTTGCATGACATCTTGGTGTAACCGTACAATTTCCACCCTGTCTTCTATTACATGTTACAGTTTCACATAAATCTTTTGCTTGACATTTTTGTAAATGTTCACATCTTAATATTTTAAATCTATCAATTGTACATGGATCACCATCATCACATAATCCTTCTATTTCACCTAAATAATAATAAATATATATATATTTTTTTTTTATTTTTAAAAAAAATTAATTAATATTTTTTTAAAATTACAAAAATCATTTTATAAAATTATAAATAATAAAATAATAAAATAATAAAAAAAAAAAAAAAAAAAAAATGTTGATTTTTATTATTATTTTTTTTTAATATATTGGAAATAAATATTTACAATTAACAAATACTAAAAATATTGTAATAAATAAAAGTAAATATTTTATTTTCATTTTTGTTTTTTTTTTACTTTATTTTTTTATTATTTTTTAATAAAAAAAAAAAATATTGATTGTAATTATAAAAAAAAAAAAAAAAAAAAAAAAAAATAATAAATTAAAAATAATATATATATAAAAAATATAAATATATTTAAATATTATAAATTTTTTTATAAAATCCAATAATAATTTTAATATTATTATCAAAATTTATATATTTTAATTGTTTTTTTGATATTAGTTTTTTTTTTTTTTTTTTTTAAATTTTTTTTATTATTTTTTTTTTTTTTTATATTTATTAAATTATTATTTTATTTTAAAAAAAAAATTATTTGTTGCTTAAGTGAGTGTGTGGTTTTCCTTTTTTTATTTATTTATTTTATATCTGCGTTATTTTCCAGTTGTGTGTATGTATGTGTGTGAATTTTTTTTAAATTTTTTGTCTGATGATAATTTTTGATTTTTTTGATAATATCACAATATTTAAAATTTTTGTTTATTTAAATTTATTATTGGATCAAATAATAAATTAATATAATATACATAATTTTTTTGTTTTTTTTTTTTCCAAACAAATTATCAAAAAAAAAAAAAAAAAAAAAATAATATTAAAAAAAAAAAAAAAATGTTAAATACCAATAATACACTACAATAATAGAGTTTCTCTTATATATTATTATTATTTAAAAAAATTATCATTAGTACCCGTCAAAAATGATATTAAATAAAATGCATTTTATTGACAGAGTTGGTAAAAAATTGACGATTTATCTTTGTACAATACTGTGTTAGTTTTATTTTATTTTATTTTATTTTTATTTATTTTGTTTTTTTTTTTTTTTTTTTTTTGTATAAATTTTTTTTTTTAATATATATACTTGTGTTTAAGCTAAATAGGGGTGTTTAATATATAATGTTAAAATAACAATAATATAATCAAAAAAAAAAAAAAAAAAAAATTAGATAATTTAATAAAAAAAAACAAAACAATTGAATGTTATTAATATTAATATTTTGTTTTTAATATGTAAATTGTTTTATCTTTCATGATGTAACAATTAAGTATAAAAATTGTTTTTGTTTTTATTTTAATTTTTTTTTCTTTTTTTTTCTTTCTTTTATTATTATAACCAATCTTTATCTACAATCAAATAATTTTTGATAAAAAATATTTATAATTGTAATTTATTTTTTATTTATTTTTTTATTTATTTTTTAATAAAAAATAAATCCTATTTTCGATAAAAATCAACTTATCGATGAGTTAAAGAATTTAGTTAAAAATGATCTATTAGTGTAAAGTTTTTAACAAATTTGACATGATTTAATTTTAAAGATGATCATATATTTTCCATTGAATCTATTCATTTCAAAATTATTTTATTTGTTCCCTGTTAATTGTTTTTGAAAAAAAAAAAAAAAAAAAAAAAAAAAAAAAAAAAAAAAAAAGGTTATTTTTTAAATTTTTATTATTTTTAATTAATATCAATACTGGCTTATTAAAAATAATAACAACTTGAATAAAATTTTATTATTTTAGTTTAATAAATCTATTATATTTATTTTTACAATCAAATTTTTTTTTTTTTTTTTTTTTATTATTATTATTATGTTATTATATAATTATTTTTTAAAAAATTAATATTAAATTTTATTATATTTAAATAAATATTTAACAATATCAGAATAAATTTTAATATATGCATCTGTACCCCAAGTAAAATCAATATGATTAAAGTTTATAATGTTTTTAGAAAATATTAAATTTTGTTTTAATTGAGCTATTAACCAATTATTATCTTCTTTAGTTGATAGTATCATTACCACCAGTGAAAAGAAATGTTGGTATTGTTTTTGAAAAGTTTGTAATATTATATTTTGGTGGTGTTGATTGAGAATAATGAATGAAATTTTCATGTGATGAACCATAATCAAATTTTTGAAAACCTTTCTTAAAATTTTGAGACCAATGAATCATATTTTTTGTTGATGTTCCACCTGGTGATTGTGATAAAATTATTGGTAATCTAGTTTGATTTAAATTTGAACTGAAATCACCATCATCACCATCATCACTGCCGAAAAGTAATCTTAATGAAGTTGTACATGCAAATGGTGTAATACTACAAACCGATGGTAATAGCAATACCCTTAGTGGTTGTATGTCCATTGGAAATGATTTTATACCAACTAAATTAACAATTTCACCAATACTTAATTGGGAAATTAAATTTAATAATACACTTTTACAATGTGTTACTCTTGTTACTGGTGCCAATGCAAAAAATGTGTTTATCTTTTTCGTTAATTCACTACCTTCTTTAAATCCAATGAATCCCATTGTTGTACCTTGACTATGACCAATATAATTCACTTTATCATTTCCAGTTACATTAATAACATAATCAACTACACAAGGTAAATCGAATTCACTCATTTCATCAAATGTAAAATTCCAATATTCTACATCATTAACATTATATTTCAAATGTTTATTACTATATCTAGTACCTCTAACATTACTAATCCAAACATCATATCCTTCATCTGCTAGAATAAATCCTAAACTTTGATAATCATTCTCTTGAATTACCCAAGTTGTACCAATATCTTCTAAACCATGTTGTAATATAACTGATGCTTTTAACTTTTTATTATTATTTATTATTTTTTTACCATTTGGTATACGCTGAAGTGATATCTTTATAATTTTAAAAAGTTATTATTAGTATGAATACAAAATTTAAAAAATAAATTATTAAAAATTCTTACAATATAACCATCTTTTGTAGTGGCAAAATGATTTTCTACAGGATAACCATGTTTTTGAATAAATTGTGAAATATTTAAATTAAAATCTGGATCAAATAGTGTATTTATTTCTGATTGAACAAAATTAAATAAAGTTGATAATATTAAAAAAAAAAATAAAATTAATATTTTTTTTTTCATTTTTAAATTATATATATATATATTATAATATATATATAGTTTTAAAAAAATATAAAAAAAATTATAATACAATTGTCTTATAATTTTATAAAAAAAAAAAAAAGAAAAAAAAAAAAAAAGATTACCTTTAATGTAAAAAATTATCAACTTGTAAAAATATAAATTTATAATCTATTTATTTTTTTAAAATCTATTAATAATTAATCTAATCACATTTTACTAATTATAAACATTGAATTAATCTAAAAATATTATGATATTTATAAAAATCTTTTACCCTTTTTTGAAAAAAAAAAATAAAAATAAAATTGAAAAAAAAAAAAAAAAAAAAAAAAAAAAAATTTTTAAAAAAAAAAATAATAAAATTAAAAAAAGAATAAAAAAAACTTTTGTTTAACTTAAATCATTCTTTGAAAAAAAAAAAAAAAAAAACATTTTACAATTTGTTTAAAGACTTTATGAGATAAATCTTTAAATAAATTATTATTTAATTTTTTTTTTATTTTATTTTAAAAAATTAATTATATTTTAATAAATATTTTAAAATATCAGAATAAACTTGTTTATAAGCATCATTACCCCAAACGAAATCAAGATGACTATATGAATCAATATGTTTATAATAAATTAAATTTTTTAATTGTGGAAGTAACCAATTGTAATCTTCTTTTGTTGAAATTAAATCTTTACCACCAGTGAAAATTATTGTTGGTATTTTTTTTGAAAAATTTGTAATATTATATTTGGGTGGTGTTGATTGAGAATAATGAATGAAATTTTCATATGATGAACCATAATCAAATTTTTGAAATTCATTATTTAAATTTTGACTCCAATGGATAATATTTTTTGTTGATGTTCCACCTGGTGATTGTGATAAAATTACTGGTAATCTAGTTTCATTTAAATTTGAATTTTCACCCCACCCAGTAATGAAACCTAAGGATGTTGTACATGCAATTGGTGTAATACTACATAATGTTGGTGCTAAAAATCCTCTTAAAATCGGTGAATCCATTAAAAATGATTTTACTCCAAAAAATTTTAAAATCAATCCAAATCTTAAATTACCTAAAAAATTAAATAATGGACTTTGACAATGTGTAACTCTTGCAACTGGTGCCAATGCAAAAAATGTGTTTATCTTTTTCGTTAATTCACTACCATCTTTAAATCCAATGAATCCCATTGTTGTGCCTTGGCTATGACCAATATAATTCACTTTACTATTACCAGTTACATTTATAATATAATCAACCATTGAAGGTAAATCGAATTCACCCATTTCATTAAATGTAAAATCCCAATATTCATCATCATTTACTGTATATTCCAAATGTTTATTACTATATATAGTACCTCTAACATTACCAATCCAAACGTCATATCCTTCATCTGCTAAAATAAATCCTAAACTTTGATACCTATTCTCTTGGAAAACCCAAGTTGTACCAATATCTTCTAAACCATGTTGTAATAAAACTGTTGGTTTTATCTTTGTATTATTATTATTATTATTATTATTAAATATTCCTTTATTTTTATTTATACCATTTGGTATACGTTGAAGTGATATCTAATAAATATTAAAATATTAATTAATTTATAAATAAAATAGAATTTCTATTATTAACCTCTTACAATATAACCATCTTTTGTAGTTACGAAATGATTTTCAACAGGATATCCTTGTTTTGCAATCAATTGTGAAATGTTTAATTTAAAATCTGGGTCAAATAATATATCCTCTATTGATTGAGTAACATTACAACTTATTAAAATTGTTACTAATATTATTATTATATATTCTATGGTTAATATATTTTTCATTTTATCTAAAAAAAAAAAAAAAAAAAAAAAATTTATTATAAACCAATTTTTTGGTAAAAAAAATGCTTTTAAAAAAAGAAAATCAGAGATTCATATAAAAAAAATTTATTATTATTATTAAAAATTATATTTTAAAAAAAAAAGTTTAAAACTATTCCATTTGATAGTTTTTTTAAAAAAGTTTATAAGAGTTTTTAACCAAAATTTTATAAAATATTAAAAATTAATTAATTTTTTAACTATTAATTATTATATTTCTAAATTAATAACACAATTATTTATATATAATCTGAAATTTTTTCCAAACAAAATTGTTAGGGTGTGGTTGGTGTATTGCTTTTTAAAAAAAAAAAAAAATTATTATCATTGCAAGGTTCGGAATGTTGTAAAATTAAAAAATTATTTAATTTGTTTAATTTTTTGAATTAACATAAAACGAGCAGTTTTATTTTATTAAAAATAAAATAAAAATAAAACATATAAATTTATTCAATAAAATTATTTAAAAAAAAAAAAAAAAAAAAAAAAAAAAAAAAAAAAAAAAAAAACTGCGCTGTTATACCCTATACCCCACACCCTTTATTTTTATTATTATTATTATTTATTATTAGTTTTATTTTGATCTTTTAAAAAGTTTTTTTAATAAAAATAAAAGAATTTCAGATTTTGGTAATGAAATTATTGATAATTTTTGAATCTCTTTTAATATTGAATTATATTGTTCATTTTCAAAATTTTCATAATGTTTAGGTATATTAATTTCTTTAAAAATTGATTTAACAATTGAGACATCATTTTCATTATCATTTCCATAATTTTTTTTTAATTGATTTAATTGATCATTATTACAAATTGTATTTGCTTTACAAATTAACCAAGAACATTTATTCTCTTGTATATCAGTACCAGTTTTACCAATTACTTTAGGATCACCAAAACAATCAAAATAATCATCTTGTGCTTGACCATAAATTCCTAAATTAAAACAAATATTTTTAATTAATTCTTCTTCTTGTTCTTTTTCTTTATCTTTTTCTTCTTTACAGGTTGTATCATCTTTTTGTTTCTCATTATTATCCATAATATCTGTCAATAAAATTGCAATTTTAATTTGTAAATAAAAAACATGGTGTGAAGATTTATTAATACAAATTTGTGAATAACTATTAAATAAATAAAAAAAAAACACAATTGTTAATAATAAATAATTATTTAAAATACAATACTGTATATATATATATATATATATATATATATATATATATATATATATATATATATATATATATATTACATACTTTTCAAATGTAAAATTTGTAAAATCACCTCTTTTTAAATGAAATGATGATGAATCTAATAATTGACCAGTTGCAGTATAAAAAATTGATTCATGAAATAGTTCAAACAAATCAACATAATAAGATTTATTTTTAAAATATTTTTTTAAAATAAAAAATAAAAATGATTCTATTAATACTGAATCATTAATTGCAAGCATACCAACTTTATGTTCGGTTGGATTAAATGGACTTGGATGACGATACCAACATAATTCACCTCTTCTTGTTAAACCATTATCCATTATATCATCTGTTATTAAAAAAAATGATAAAAATTCAAGACACCATCCGATTATTCTTGCTTCATGTTGGCTTGTTTCTGAATTTTTATTATTATTATTATTATTATTATTATCAAAATTATTTTTTGCTATTAATAAAGTATTTAAAGAATAAAGAAATCCTAATCCTCTATACATTTTACCACCTGTAATTGTTGGTGAATTTAATAATTCTTTTATATAATCAATTGCATTACTTGCTAATTTCATTTTTGGAAGTTCATCGAATACATCATTTTTTAAAATTGAGTAAACTTTAATAAATTCTTCCCTTTCATTTTCTAAATCAATTTTATAATGGGATCCCATTTAGATATATTGAAAAAATTGATAAAAAAAAAAAAAAAAAATGAAAAAAAAAAAAATAAAAAAAACTAAAGCATCGTGTGTTTGATAAAAAAAAAAAAAAAATGAAAAAAAAAAAATGAAAAAAAAAATAATAAAAAAAAAAAAATTAATGGAGTTTAATAATAATAAAACATAAATCTGGTTTTTTTTAGATAACTGAAATTGTATTAGGTTTATAATATAATGTCGATTGTATCAATAAATAAATATATTAATGCATTTAAACCAAATACACAGATGTGTATTAAATTATTATGTAGGTATGGATAAAATATCTTGGAATTAAATTAAATGGTTCAGCTATGTGTAAAGCTGGTTTTGCTGGTGACGATGCTCCATGTACAGTATTTCCATCAATTGTTGGTCGTCCAAGACATACTGGTGTTATGGTTGGTATGTGTCAAAAAGGTTCATATGTTGGTGATGAAGCACAATCAAAGAGAGGTATTTTAACACTTAAATATCCAATTGAACATGGTATCGTTACCAATTGGGACGATATGGAAAAGATCTGGCATCATACTTTTTACAATGAATTACGTGTTGCCCCAGAAGAACATCCAGTACTCTTGACTGAAGCACCATTGAATCCAAAAGCAAACAGAGAGAAAATGACTCAAATCATGTTTGAAACATTCAATACACCAGCAATGTATGTTGCCATTCAAGCTGTATTATCATTATATGCATCTGGTCGTACCACTGGTATCGTTATGGATTCAGGTGATGGTGTATCACACACTGTTCCAATCTATGAAGGTTATGCATTACCACATGCCATCTTACGTTTAGATTTAGCAGGTCGTGATCTCACTGATTACTTGATGAAAATTTTAACAGAACGTGGTTACTCATTCACAACAACTGCTGAAAGAGAAATCGTTAGAGATATTAAAGAGAAATTAGCCTACGTTGCTTTAGATTTTGAAGCTGAAATGCAAACTGCCACCTCATCAGCATTAGAGAAATCATATGAATTACCAGATGGTCAAGTTATCACCATTGGTAATGAACGTTTCCGTTGTCCAGAAGCTCTCTTCCAACCATCATTCTTGGGTATGGAATCAGCAGGTATTCATGAAACCACTTACAATTCAATCATGAAATGTGATGTTGATATTCGTAAAGATTTATATGGTAATGTAGTATTATCAGGTGGTACAACTATGTTCCCAGGTATTGCTGATCGTATGAATAAGGAATTAACTGCACTTGCACCATCAACAATGAAAATTAAAATCATCGCACCACCAGAACGTAAATACTCTGTTTGGATTGGTTCTATTTTAGCATCACTCTCAACTTTCCAACAAATGTGGATTTCAAAAGAAGAATATGATGAATCTGGTCCATCAATTGTTCATAGAAAATGTTTCTAAACAATATATTTTAAAAAAAAAAAAAAAAAAAAAAAAAAATGTTGTAAAATATCTCTAATAAAATCTAAAAATAAAACATTAGTTTTTATTTAATTGGTTCATTAAAAAAAAGAAAATAATTAAGATTTTGTTATTTTTTCCAAGTTTTATTTTATGGAAATAAAATTAAAAAAAAAAATAAAAAAAAAATTAAGAATATTATTTATTTCCCATTAAATTGAGTTGAATTTCCATTATAATAAGAATTATTATCATCCTTGGGGTCTTTATGTTGTTTTCTTTGTTCATGATCATCATCATTACTATTGTTTATTTGATGAATATTTGTTCTCTTTTTAACTTGTGAAGATGATTTTCCGCTACTATTGTTACTAGATGATTTCGATGATTTATCTTGTTCTTTTGATTCTGCAGGTTGTTCAATTGCTCCACCAAAGAAACCAGAGAAATAATTCTTTACTGATGAAAAATATGAACCTGATGATGATGATGATGACGATGAGGAGGAAGATGAAAAAGATGATGGTGGATGTATATTTGCAGATGCAGATGATTTCTTTTCTACTTTAGTTGAAACATCTAATGGATTAAGTGTTATTGTTGCTGATGGTACTAAATTTAATTCTAATAATGTTTTTTCATATTCACTTGATGTAAATAAATGTTTTGGATAAATTGTTATCATATCAAATGGACGATTTTCATCTGTTCTATTATTCTTTATAAATTCTTTTATCTAAAAATATATAAATATTATTTATAATAATAATAATAATAATAATAATAATAATAATAATAATAATAATAATAATAATAATAGTAATAATAATAATAATAATAATAATAATAATAATAATAATAATAATAATAATGATAATGATAATGATAATTAATAAATATATACAAATAAATTTATATTATTAATTGAAATTTATAAAAATACAAACATCTTTTAAACGATCATGAACATTAAATTCAGCTTTAAGAGTTTCACCATTTGTTAATTTAAAAATTAAAGTTGTCATTGTTGCTTTTGTTATATAATCATCGTTTGGTATATATGGTTCTGGTTCTGGTGATTTCTTCCTTAATGGTGGTGATTTAACAATTGTTGTTGTGGTTGTTGTAGTTGTAGTTGTTGGTGAATCTGGTAATGGTTTTGTACAAAATGTTTTTTGTAAAACTAATCTTCTTTCTTTAGATTTTTGTTCAATTTTTGAAGAATTTAAAGATTGTTTTTGTTTTTCAAAGCTATCGTTTGCAGTTTTAAAGAGAGATAAAATTGAAATGAATGTAAATCCTTTTTTAATATCTTCACTTTTAAAAACCTTTCCATTTATATCAAAAAAATAAAAACATGAACCTTGTGAATGATTTGGATAATGTTGACTAAAAAATTCGAATTCTGTTGAATCTTTTTTAATTTTATATAATATACATTTTGATTTTACAAATGAAATAACCTAAAATAATAATTAATAAAAATATTAATAATGATTTATTATTATTATTATTATTATAATTATAGTTATAATTATTATTATTTTATAAATTACATACTGCTTGGTGAGAAATGCACTTTAAAACATCAGTTTGATCCTCTTCTAAATCTATAACATATAAAACAAATAAATCTAAACTTGTTGAAACTTTTTGAATCGCTTCATTAAGTCTCCCTTTAAAAAATAAAGGTAAATTATCAAATAATTCTATACTATTATTTGTATTGGGTGTTGTCATTCTTTTTTTTTTTTTTTTAAAAAAAACAGAGAAAAAGAAAAAAAAAAAAAAAAAAAAAAAAAAAAAAAAAAAAAAAAAAAAAATTAATTTGTTTATTTTTTTATTTTTTTAATTTCAATTTTATTTTTTAAAATAAAAAAAAAATAAAAACAATTTTCTGTTTATTATTAAACGTAATATTCCGTAAATGGAATTTTTTATATTTTTTTATTTTTAAAATAAATTTCCATTCTAACTAAATAATGGTATTAGATTTTTCATTAATGATAAACATATATCCATTAAAAATAAAAAATCAAGCAAACAAAAAAAAAAAAAAATAAAAAAATAAAAAAAAATAATAATAATAATATCCAGATAACCATCAAGTAAAGTTTAAATCAATGTCGATAATTTTTTATTTTTATTTTTTTAATTTCTTTTTTTAATTTCTATTTTAATTTCTTTTTTTTTTTTTCTTTTTTTTTTTTTTTTTTTTTTAAATCTTAATAATAATAAATAAATAAACTAAATTTTCGAACAAGATTTATAGTTTAAATAATAAATTTTTTTTTTTTTTTTTTTTTTTTAAGCTTTTATAAAATAAGTTTTTTCTCTATAATTTGCAAATTCAATAACAATTTCATTTAAAACATCTAATAAAAATGGACAATAAATTGAATCAATACTTTTTTTCCAAATATTATTATTATCTAATTTTACTATATTTTTAACTTTTTCTTTTGTATTTTCTAATACAGTGAAATTAATGCAATTGACAATTGATTTTATACCTTTTGCAATACCCTTTTGTAAATAAGATACTGAAGAACCTGATAATTTAATACCTTGACATTTTAAAAGATGATCTCTCATTAATTTAATTTGAACAGATTCAGTACTTGGATTTTGAAAAATTGAAAATAATAATAGCTTTAAACGATTCAAATGATCCCTATAGCCAATTGTGAATGGAGAAGTATTTAAAAAACTAATATTTGAATTTATCAATGAAAAATACCATCCATTCTTATCTGGACTATCATAACATAAAATATTTGAAAAGAATGTTGAACTATTCCAATTCAATGGTGGTGATGGTAATTTACAAAAATTATTACAAAATATATCGAATGCTATAATTTTACCTAATTGTTTAAATTTTTTACCACCTTTACTACCTGAAAAATATTCTTTATGATTTAATTCATTAAATCTTTTACCATTATTTCTATATTCTAAAACTATTTTTTGTAAATAAAAAATAGAAAAATTAATTAATTAAATTATTATTATTTTTTTTTGAAAATTTTGTATAAAAAAAAAAAAAAAAAAAAAAAAAAAAAAATACAAACTTAAAAAAAAAGATTTTTCCAATTCAGATTTTATAAAATCATTTAATGATTGATCATCTTTTGAATGAATTAATAAATTATAGGACATTTCAGTGTATTCTAAATTTGAAAAATCTAATAATCTCATCTCTGGAATTGGATACTTTAAAATACCTTCTAAAACATATGCGTATACATCATGTGCAATGGTCGATGATGATTTTAATAATATTTGACTTTCATTATAATTATTAATAATACTTGGATTCTCGTCGTTGGTATTGTTATTATTATTTATACAATTATTATTACAAATATTATTATTATTATTATTTACACAATTACAATTTAAATTATTTATATTATTTATATTATTATTATTATTAAATGTTATTAATAAAAATATATTTGAATTTCCAAAATCTATTTTTTCAACTGAAGAAATTGATTTCCAATCAATATTTTGAATATTTGAAAATGTGGGAATATTATAATCTATATTTGTCGATGATGATGGTGATGATGATGCACTACTTCCATTAAAATTTCCACTTGATCTTTTATTAGTGGTTCCACTACTATTTGAACTACTACCACCAATATTTGATGAGGAACTACCTGAATCAATATTTTTATCAAATGAAATTTTATTTCTTAATTCTCTTAATGTTTTCATTTTTTATTATTTTTAATGATTTTTTATTCTATTGAGGTTATAATTTATTTATTTTTATATATTTATTTTATTAAAATTTGGTTCGTACCAAAAAATAATTTTTATTAACTAAAGGTATTTTTTTAAAAAATTCTAAATAATGACTAACTTTTTTTTATATAAAAAAAAATTATTTTTACCAAAAAAAAAAAAAAAAAAAGAAAATAATAACTTATAAATTTTATTTTTAAATTAATTTTTAAAATATTAGCTATTAATTATTAATTATTAATTATTATTATTATTATTTCTATTGCTATTATTTAATTTAATTGATAGGAAAAAAAAAATACTAATGGCAACGAATTTTATTAAAAAAAAAAAAAAAAAAAAAAAAAAAAAAAAAAAAATTAGGAATTGAATTTAGTTAGAAATAAATTTAACTAAAAAAACACATGTATAATATTATTTAGTCGTCCAAATTATAACAATGGTAAATTAATTATTATTATTATTATTGTTATTATTTTAAAAAATTATTAATATTAAATATGTATTAAAAAAAAAAAAAAAAAAAAAAAAAAAAAAAAAAAAAAAAAAAAAAAAAAAAAATTATAATGTTTAAAAAAAAAAAAAAAAAATAGATTTAAATAAATATTGGAGGTAAATAGATTTTTTTATTGTTAAAAATAAATAAAAATGAATATATAACAACACGAGTAATAATAACAAAAAAAAAAAATAAAAAAAAAAAAAAAAAAAAAATAATTAAAAAAAAAAAAAAAAAAAAAAAAAATTAAAAAAAAATAAATAAAATTTAAAATAAACATAAATAACTATCATTATAATGTAAATAGTGTTGTTTTATTCATACTTTTATCTCACTTACTAACTCTTTAAAAAAAAAAAAAAATTATTATTATTTACACACAAAAAAAAAAACACAACACACCCACATTACTCCCAAAAAAACAAACATACTCACTATTAAGAATATACGATATAATTGTTATATGTTATCTCTATTAATTTATTTTTATATATTAAATACAAATAAACATATTCTCAACATTAATTCAAAACAAAGAATTGTATAATATGATATTTCTTAAAAATTAAAAAAAATAAAAAAAATAATTGTGATATTCCTCTTCACTAAAATTGTTTACTATATTGATGTAAAAAGTGTGAGTGTGGGTGTGGTAGTGGTGGGGTAGTGGTGGGGTATTATAAATTAAAAAGGAAAAATTGAATTATTATGATATTTTCCCAAATACTCTGCTTAAATCTATATAGTAATTTCAAATATATATTTAGAAATGTTATTTGATTTTTTTAATATTACAAAATACATACTCACACCACCACATATTATCACATATTACCACATATTACCACACACACCCAAACGCTCACACCATGAATTTAATGTTAAAATATTATTAATAATAATAATAAAATAATAATAATATTAATGACAATTTAAACAAAAAAGTTTAACAAATATAAATCTATAACTTTTATTGATTGTGGGTTATTGTTGCTATTTTTAATATCTTTTTTTTTTCTAAAAATAGAAAAAAAAAATTTTAAAATTAAGATACAACAAGGAAAACCACTTAAAATATCGAATTTCGAAAATAATTGTATATAGATAAATTGAAAATTTATTACTTATTACTATAAAACATATTAAAAAGTATTTTTTTTTTTTTTTTTTTCAAAAATTCATTTAAACCTGTAATACAAAAAATATTTTAATTCTTAAAAATGTGCCAACATTTAAGAAATTATCAAAAAAATTGAAACTTTAATGTTATCAATTTTTAAAATATTAAAATAAAAAAAAAAAAAAAAATTTTTTACTTAAATATGTTTAGAAAAAAAAAAAAAAAAAATTTTAATAAAAAATGATTCAGATCAGATTTTAAAAACGTTATCATTTTTTTAATTAAAAAAAAAAAAAAAAAAATAATAATACTTATCAATTTTTTCTATTTAAAAGTTTTGTAATTGGAATACTGAAATGATGTTTTACAAAAATCGAAAATGGTAATATCTTTATTTTTTTTTTTGGTTTTAAATCTTTTATCAAAAGAATAAAAAAACAAATTCCAATCTACTATAAAAATACATACAACCCCACTACTATTTTTATATTTATTTTTTTTAAACCAAAAAAAAAAAAAAAAAATAAAGAAAAAAAATAAATTAAAAAAAGAAAAAAAAATATGATGTAATAAAAAAAAAAAAAAATTGTTTTTACTCTTTTTGATCATTAAAATTAAAAACTAGATAAAAAAAAAGTAAAAATTAAAAAAAATAAATTAACTTCATTGAACAACCTATATAATAATTTTACCATTTCAAGTTCATACTTTTACTTGTGGTAAACAAATAATAAAATATTGTTAAATAAATCACAATTTTATGTAATTTTTACTTTTTTTTTTTTTTTATTTTTTAATTGACAATTTATTCAAATAATTCTTTTTTTTTTTTTTATTTTAATTTTCAACCTAAATATTCTTTTTAAAATCTATTTTATTTGTGCACCAATAGTAATATTCAAAAATACTTTGTTTTTTTTTTTTTTTTTTTTTTACTAAAATAGTATTTGTTTTAAATACAAAAAAAAAAAAAAAAAATTTGGTTTTATTTAGTGAGTAAATGAATTTTTAAACGAGAAATGTGTTTTAACACATAATATTCGTATACGAATATGTGGTATTGTGAGTGTGTGAATTAAAAAGTTTTTTTTTTTTTTTTTTTAGTTTTATTCAATTATTTAAATTATTATTTTTCATATTATTTTTATTATTTTTAATTATATATATATATAATTGTTTTTTTTAAATAAATAACCGATAAAATGGGGTGGGGTGTGACCAAATTTTAAATATTATAGGAAATCTAAATTTATTTAAATGGTTGTTTTTTAAACATTAATGAAAATAATCAATACATGCGCTCATTCCACAACACTTTCCTTTTTATAAAAATAAGGGTTTGTTTAATTTTTGTGCTAAAAAAAAAAAAAAAAAAAAAAAAAAAAAAAAAAAAAAAAAAAGTGTGGGAATGTATGAGTAGTAATTATTGTGGGTAACCCAATAATACTTTCTTTCATTCAAATTGTAAAATATGTTTGAAAAGAAAGAAAAAAAGTAAATAGAAATAACCATCAAATTGCATATCACACCTACCAAATTATTTTTAAAAATTGGTGGTAAACTACATTTTTGGAAAAAGCTTAATTATTGCTTATTCTCTCATTTGGAAAAAAAAAAATTACAAAATTATTGAAATTCACATAATATATTTACTATTTTTTATGAGTTTATAATATTGAATAAAGTTGATTTGAAATTCCTTATAAATTAAAAAATTATTTTAAATTTTTTATTTTCAATAATTATTAAAAAAAAAAAAAAAAAAAAAAAAAAAAAAAAAACCCATATTATTTCATTCCATTATAATGACAATTTCAGGTAAGTTTATTTTAAATTTTATTTAAAATTATAATAATAATAATAATTAAAAAACTAATTTTGATTAAAAAAAAAAAAAAAAAAAATTAATTATAGGTTTATTAAAGAATTTAAGTTTTAAAAATATTTCGAATAATAAAATTCTTTTAAACAATGAATATATCTCAAATAATAGTAATAAATATGGTAAACAAGAATTAACAGAAAGATTTTTTGGTGGTGGTGGTTTTTCATATAGCCCTAAAGGATTAACCCCACATTAAATATTAAATTAAATTTATTTAATTATCTATTTATTTATTTATTTATTTATTTTAAGATTAAAAAAATCTGTTGTAATTTTATTTAAATAAAGAAAAAAAAAAAATTTTAAAAAAATATTTATAGTTTTTTTTTTTTTTTTTGTTTTATTTTTTTTTTTTTTTTTTTTTTTTTTTTTTTTTTTAATGTGGAACTATACCCTTAACATCATAATAACAAGATTGTTGAAACTCATAAATATTATTGATTGAACATTTTTGTACATGTACTTGATCATTTTTTTGAACAGTTAAATTTAAAATATTTACAAAGTTATTTAATTTATTTAATTTTAAAATATTAAAACTATCTATTATTTAAAAATAGTTAAAAAAATAAATTTTTAGTTGTTAATAACCAATTTAATCTTTAATTTATGATTAAAATAAAAATAACTTACTAAATATAGTCATTTTTTTTTTTAAGATAAATCTAATTAATTATTTTTTTCTTTTTTGACTAAAGAAGTGATTGGAATTTTAATTATTTTATTTTTGTTTTAAAAGTTTTTATTTTTTTTATAAAATTAAAAAAGTAATTGTATTTTTTTTTTTTTTTTTATTTATTATTTTTTTTTTCTGTTTTTTTTTTTTTTTTTGTTTAGTATAGTATTTTTTCTTGATTTGGAATCTATTGGGTAGTTTCATTAAAATGATTTCAAAATTTTTATTTTTTTTTTTTTTCTGTTCTGGTTTTCTATTTATTTGTTTTTTTTTTTTTTTTGTTTTTTTTTTTTTTTTTTTTTTTTCGATTTTTCAATTTAAGTCTCTTCATTATCATTTTATAGTGTTTAACCTAAATTTTATTGTTTGTGCATGTCACAATTCAAGTTGTCAGCATATTAATTAAAACATCACTATTAAACTCAGTGGTTGTGGTATTAATTTAGACAGTTAATATAAAAAACATAACTATAAAAAAGTTAGGTTGTTTTTTTTTATTATTAAATAAAATTAAGCTAAAAATAAAATTTTTTAAAATAATAATAATAAAAACTGTCGTTTAAAATAACCCACACACTCGCACACACCACAATTTTCGATTTTTTAACAATAACTTTTTTTGTACAGTTTCATATAAAATATATTTTAAATTTATGACACAATAATAAAACAATTATTATTATTTGTTTTTTTTTTTTTTTTTTTTTTTTTTTTTTTGGAAATTTATTTAATCATTTAAAAAAAAAAAAATACTAAGAAAAAAAAAAAAGGAAAAAAAAAAAAAAACAAATAATTAATTTTGGTTAAAAAAATTTGATGGTTTTTTAAAAAAAAAAAAAAGTAAATTGAAATTAAAGATATTTTAAATCCTGAAAAAAAAAAAAAAAAAAAAAATAAGATATTTTTTCATTTTTTTCATTTTTTAAACCTGGTTTCGATATTTTTCAAATAAAAGTGAAAATATCTAATTTTTTTGTGCATTTTCAGTTTTATTTATTTTGATGATGTCAACTAAAATTCAATTCCACTTATAGTACGTCATAATTATTTTCTTTTTTTTTTTTTTTTTTCATTTTAAGTATCACAATTCCATTTATTTTCTATTTTTATTTTTACGAAAAGACAATTGTTTTTCCCATTTTTATAAAACATTTTTTTTTGAATTTTTTATTCAAAAAAATCTTTTTTTTTTTTATTTTGATTTTTATGATTAAAAAAAAAAAAAAAATTAAAAAAATATTTAACCCCTTTTTTTTTTTTTTTTTTCAATTCAATTCAATTCAATTCAAAAAAAAAAAAAACTTAAAAAAAAAAACAGTAATAATAATATTAGTATCACTAATAATATATATATATATAATTAATATATATATAATTTTAAAATATTATTATTAAAAGAAAAAAAAAAAAATAATAAAAATAAAATGAAATCGACATATTCTTTATTTTTAATATTATCAACAATACTTTTGTATTTTACAATCTCTACTAAATCAATTGATGTAGATATTTCAACATTCCTTGAAAATGATTTTGATGATGCATCATCCGATTTAACACGTAACATTACAGAATTAATTCAAGCAAGAGGTTACCCAGTTGAAGATCATACTGCAATTACTGCCGATGGTTATATTGTAAGTTTATTATTATTATTATTATTTTTTTTTTTTTATTTTTTTTTTTTTTATTATTATTAACATTTTTTAAAAAAAAAAAAAAAAAAAATATATATATATAGCTTTCAATTCAACGTATTCCAGCAGGTAGATATGCATCAAATCCAAATCCAAATGGAAAGAATGGTAAACCAGCAGTTATATTACAACATGGTGTTGAAGATATTGGTACATCATGGGTAAATCAATTAAATGTTTATCAAAGTTTAGGTTTCATTTTAGCTGATGCTGGTTTTGATGTTTGGATCAATAATGTTAGAGGTACTAGATATAGTAATTCAAGTATTGATTTAGACCCATCTGAAAGACCTGTAAATATTAAAATTAATATTATTTTATATGTATTTATGTATGTATGTATGTGTGTATGCATGTACTAATTATTAATTTATTTTATTTAACTTAATTAGTTTTGGCAATTTTCATATGATCAAATGGCAGAATTTGATTTACCATGTGTAATTGACTATGTTTTAGAAGTTACAGGTAATAGTAAAGTTGGATATGTTGGACATAGTCAAGGTACAACAATGGGATTCATCGGATTCGTTAATCAAACTGTTGCTGAAAAGATTAACCTTTTCGTTGCATTAGCACCAGTTGTTAGAGTCACTCATTGTCAAAGTCAACTTTTAAATATTTTAGCAGAATTCAATATCGATATTTTATTCGAAGTTTTAGGTGATAAAGCATTTTTAGCTGATACTCCTTTCCTTCAAAAATATTTACCAATAATTTGTAAAAATGTAAATATTTTAATTAATAATATTTTTAAAAATATAAAATACTAATAATTTTATTTTTTTTTATAATAATAATAATAATAATAATAATAGGAACCATCAGTTTGTGAAAATTCATTAGCATTAATTATGGGATGGGATACAGCAAATATTAATGAAACTCGTTTACCAGTTTATATGGCAAATGAACCAGGTGGTACAAGTGTTCAAAATGTTGTTCATTGGGCACAAGCTACTAAATATGGTTATCAAAAGTTTGATTATGGTTTAATTGGTAATCTTCAACACTATGGCCAATCAACCCCACCAAAATATGATATAACTCAATTCAATACACCTGTTATTGCATTCTCTGGTGGTCAAGATTTTTTAGCTGATCCTGATGATGTAGCATGTAAATATTATTAATATTATTATTATTTTTTTTTAAAAAATTAAAATAGAAAATATTAATATTAATATTACTTTCTTTTTATTTTTTAGGGTTAATTCCACAATTAAAATCTTTAGTTTATTATAAAAATTTACCAACTTATTCTCATCTTGATTTTGTTTGGGGTATGTATTTTTTTTTTTTAAAAAAAAACCTATAATATATTTTAAATATTTATATAATTAATTTTTTGACTAACAAAAAAAAAATAATAAAAATAATAAAAATAATAATAATAATTTAGGTGAAACTGCATATATCGATGTATATGCTGATGTTGTTACTTATTTAACAAAATACTCTACTGTAAATTAAATAAAACCAATTTATTTTAAATTAAATTAAATAAAATCAATTTATTGTAATTTTTCTTTTTTTTTTTTTTTATTTTTATATTTATTTTTAAAATACAATGGTTCTTGTAATATTTTTTATTTGAATAGGAATTTATTTTTTTTTTTATTTTTATTTAAGAAAAAAGAAATAAAAAATGGTCAAAAAAATTAGATATAGGGATACAACTTATTTTTTTTATCTATTTTTTTATTTATTTTTTTAAATAATTTATAAAACAATGTCTATTGTGGTGATTGTTATTTAAATGAAGAAATTGTAAAATATAAAGTTTAATCAGCAATGGGGTTAAAAAAACACCATTTTTGATGCAGTGGCAGTCTGAAAAAAAAAAAAAAAAAAAAAAAAAAAAAATAATACAATTAAAAAACATACAAAAAATTTAAAATATATTAAATGGGATTAAAAAAAAAAAAAAAAAAACTCAAACTGTGTTCACCTATTAATTATGCATATATTTTTTTTTTTTTCCCCCATTCAATTATATTTTATGTGTGGTTATATTGGGTGGTAGTGTGTTATTTGATTATTATTTTTATAAATTTTATATTTTTTTTAATTTGAAAAAAAAAAAAAATTAATAAAATAATAAAAAAATAAAATAAACATCCACCAACTTTTTTTATTTTTATTCAATTATTTATTTAATAATTTTTTTTTTTTTTTTTTTCATTTCTATCTATATTTTGGAATCATATAAAAATAATTTATAATATTATTATTTATAATAATTATTAATATTAATGTTATTTTAATTTCTATCTATATATTGACATCATATAAAATAAATTCCATTTCATTTCAATTTTTTTTATATATATCATTTAATACTCCATATATTTTATTTTTACTTTTGTTTTATTTTTATTTTTATTATTTTTTTTTTTTCATTCTTTCTTTTTTTTTTTTAAATAAGAAATATAATAATAAAAATAGTAATAATAATAATAATAATAAAATGGCATTAAAAAATAAATTTATTGTTGCAATGTTTGCATCAATTTTTATTATTTCTTCATTAACCTTTTTATTATTTGATGGTGGTATAAATAAAAACTTTAATCAATCATTACCACCAAAGTGGAAAATAAATATTGGAAAAGATGGAAATGTGGAATATTTAAATGATAAAAAAAATGTTAATGAAAATAATGAAAATAATAATAATCATCATAACTATAATAATGCTAATAATCACAATGCTAATAGTGATCATAATAATGCAAATAATAATAATAATCATAATAATCATAATAATAATCATAATAATCATAATAATAATCATAATAATCATAATAATAATCATAATAATCATAATAATAATAATCATAATAATAATAATAATAATAAGAATGGTAATAATAATAATAATAATAATAATAATAATAATAAAAATCAACAACGTATTCAAAACACAGAAAATCATAATCAACAAAGTTTTAAAAAGAAAGAAAGTAGTAATATTAAAGATAATCGTCATAAATTACCAAGATTTAAAGATGAAAGTCATAATCCATTCAATAGAATTGATAAAGTTTATAAAGAAAATGAAAAACAAAATATTGAAAGATCAAGTAAAGTTAGAGAAGCAATGAAATTTAGTTGGGATAAATATAAAGAAAATGCATGGGGTCATGATGAGTTACATCCAGTTTCAAATACATGGAATGATTGGTTTGGCATGGGTTTAACAATTGTTGATTCATTAGATACCTTATATTTAATGGGTTTAAAAAATGAATATAATGAAGGTAGAGAATGGCTTGAAAAGGAATTAAAACAAAAGAAACCAACTGTAATTGAAATATAATTTAATATAATATATATAATTTATTAATAATTTATTAATAATTTATTTTATTTATTTATTTTAAAAAAAAGGGTTTAATGATATCAGTTTTTGAAACTATTATTAGATTTTTAGGTCAATATTGTACAATGTATGATTTAACAGGTGATGAAATTTATAGAGAGAAAGGAAGAGAATTGGGTGATTTACTATTACATGCATTTCCAGAGGGTAAACCATTTCCACATACTTCAATTAATTTGGCCGATCATAGATCTACAACACAATCTTGGATGGGAGAATGTGTAGTTCTTTCAGAGGTTGGTACTATCTTTTTAGAGTTTAATCATTTGTCAAAGATAACTGGTGATCCAAAGTATAAGGAATACTCTGATGGTGTAGTTGACGCATTGGCCGCTATGAAACCAACCATTAAAGGTTTGCTACCAATTTATGTCTCTATGGATGCCCAAAGATTCTGCAATAGTCGTGTCTCGGTTGGTGCAATGGGTGACTCCTACTATGAGTATCTCTTGAAAATGTGGATCTATCACGACGGTCGTGAAGAGAGATACAGTACCCTATTCCAAGAATCTGCAGATGCAATCATTGAACATCTTTACAAAGTGTCGCCAAAGGGTGATGGGTATATCACAATTATGGACTACGACGTGCCAACCAACACACAAGAGCATCTAACTTGCTTTGCCGGCGGTATGTATGCATTGGCTGCTGTCTCAAATATTACTGGTGGTGATGTTGAAAAGGATAAACTCTATATGAAAGTTGGTGAAGAGGTAACTAAAACTTGTACAAAGCTTTACTTAACCTCGGCCACCGGTCTAGGCCCAGAGACCGCTTACTTCAACCAAAATGGTGAAATTGAATTCTCTGGCCATTCAGCTGCCCCCCACTACATCCTTCGTCCTGAAACTGTTGAAAGTTTATTTATTCTCTATCGTCTAACTGGTGATACCATCTATCAAGACTGGGCTTGGCAAATCTTTGAATCTATAAACTCTGTCTGTAGAACTAACAATGGCTTTGCTGGTGTTAAAGATGTCTCCAATATTCATACACAATTCGATGATAATCAACAAAGTTTCTTTATGGCTGAAACCTTAAAATATCTTTACCTAATCTTCCAACCTTCTTCAGTGATTCCTCTTAATAAATATGTTTTTAATACTGAAGCCCATCCTGTAAAAATTCAATATCAATAATATTAATAATATTAAAAATATTAATAATAACAATAATAACAAAAATAAAATAAAATTAAAATAAAATATCTGGAACCCGTTTTCACATTTTTGTGTGAGTTGCCAAAAAAAAAAAAAAAAAAAATTAAATTAAAAAAAAATAAAAATAAATTAAAAAAAAAAAAATATAAAATAATAAAATTTTTTTTTTTTTTTTTTTTTTTTTTTTTTATTTTATTTAAATTTCTCTTTGTATATATATAAATTATCACGTACCACAAGTTTTTTTTCTCTTTTTTTTTTTTTTTTGTAAATAAAATATAAATAATAAAATAATAAATGGATCCATATGGAAACTATTATAATTATCCACCACCAGGAACATGTACGTAAATTATTTATAATAAAATTAAAAATAATAAATTATAAAATTTACTAATACTTTTTTTTTTAAAAAAAAATGATAATTATTAATAATAATAATAATAAAGATGTTGTACCACCACCACCAACAACATTCATAGCACCACCACCACCAACAGTTTATACAACTATGCAACCACCAGCATATGGAATTTACCCACCACAACCACAATATATACAACCAATTCAACCAGTTTACGGATATGGTGGCGCTCCTCCACCAAATCCAAATGCTTATTCTTATCCTGTACAAGCCCCAATCCCTGGTGCAAATGGATATAGTAATAGAAGTATAAGTGGTGTAAGTATTCCCTTTTTTTTTTTTTATTATCTATAAAAAAAAAATAAAAAAAAGAGCCTACTATTAATAATTAACAAATACTAATATTTTTTTTATTTTTTTTTTATTTATTTCTTTCAATCATCTTTAGCATAAATTCCAAAGTGGTTTTAGAGTTAAACGTGAACATTATCACCAATTTTAATATACTTTTATAAGAATAGTATAAATTTGAAACAAATATGTATAAAAAAAAAAAAAAAAAAAAAATTTTGTATTTAATAAAACATACACCAAAAACATTAATCTATTTATAATTAAAAAAAAAAAAAAAAAAAAAATCGTTTTTAATTTATTTCTATCGTTTTCTCCATACAAATAATGTATTTAAAATATTAATTCTATACATATACAATACCATCTTATTAGTAAATATCTAAACAAAAAAAAAAAAAAATTCAAATAAAATATTAATTAATAGTATTTATTAAAAGTGATTTAGTAAATAAAATAAAATATTTAAAAAATAAATAATAAATAATAAAAAAAAAAGGGTATAAAAAAAAAAAAAAAAAAAAACTATTAATTAATAATTTAACAAAAAAAAAAAAAAAAAAAAAAGAAGAAAAACTATTAATTAATAATTTAACAAAAAAAAAAAAAGAAGAAAATGAAATTTATTCAATTATTTTTAGCAGTTTTATTTTGTTTAGTAATTGTTTCAGCAAATCATATTAAAGATGCAACAATTGAATTAAAACAAATTGGTTCATGGATGGAGAATAATCATGCTGTAACTCAATATTCAGCCACAATTATTAATCATAAAAATCAAGTTTTAAAATCAATTAACATTGCAACTGATTCAACATTTTGTTTAAATGATTCAACATCATTTTGGAATATTGAAAGACTTTCAAATGGAGATCTAGTTTTACCTGTTGGTCAACCAACCATTGCTGCTCAAAGTTCCTATACATTTTACTTTATCTTAAAAGGTTCAACTCAACCATTCCTTCATGTTATGTCTGTTGTTTATTAAAAAATAATAATAATTTTTAAATAAAATTTTTAACAAGGAATTCCCTTATTAAAATTTCAAAAAAATATAATTATATTATCATAAATTTTAAACACCACGGTTAGATAGTGATTTAATTTTCTGAAGTGCAAATTGGTTTATTTTATTAATAATTTTTATTTTTTTATTTTTTTTTTTTTTTTTTTTTTTTTTTTATTTTTATTTTTTTTTTCGAACATTAGGATTCGAATTTTTTTTTTTTTTTTTTTTTTTCATATTTTCAGTTTGTATTGAGATTAAGGTTTTATAATATAAAATGTCAAAAACTCCAGCTAAACTTGTAGATTGTAGTTCAACCCTCAGCAGAGTTGGTAACCACCTCCAAATGGGTGTTGTTGTAAGTTATCAAAATAAATAAATAATAGTAATAATAATAATAATAATAATAATAATAATAATAATAATAATAAATATTAAATTTTTATTTTTATTTTTATTTTTTTTTTAAAAATGATAGGGTATGCCAAATGTTGGTAAAAGTTCATTGTTCAATTTATTATGTAAAATGTCAATTCCAGCTGAAAATTTCCCATTTTGTACTATTGATCCAAATTTATCACGTTGCGCTGTTCCAGATGAACGTTATACTTGGTTATGTGAACATTGGAAACCAAAGAGTGAAGTCCCATCTTATTTACAAATCACTGATATTGCTGGTTTAGTTAAAGGTGCTTCAACTGGTGCTGGTCTTGGTAATGCGTATGTATAAAATTAAAAAAAAAAATTAAAAAAATATCACAATAATAATACTAATACTAATAATACTAATAATACTATAAATATATATATACCACCACAATTATTAGTTTCCTTTCTCACATTCAACAAGTCGATGGTATTTACCATATGATTCGTGCCTTTGAAAATGATGAAATCATTCATGTTGAAGATTCAGTCGACCCAGTCAGAGATTTAGATATCATTTCAAAAGAATTAATTGCCAAAGATATTGAATTCACAACTAAAGCTTTAAAAACTTTACAAACCTCTTTAAAAAATGTAAGTTGTTTATTATTATTATTATTTAAATACAAAGGTGGTGATTGTAGTGTATTAATATTTTTTTTATTTTTTTATTTTTTTTTTTTATATTTTAGAAAACAATTGATAAAGCTAAACAAGTTGAACTTGGTACTTATAATAAAGTTTTAGAATTATTAGAATCAGGTAAACATGTAAGATATGGTACTTATTCAAATGCTGAAACTGAACATGTTCGTGATTTACATTTATTGACATCAAAACCAGCAATTTATTTAATCAATCTTTCTGAAGAAGATTTCATTAGAAAGAAGAATAAATGGTTAGCAAAGATTAAAGCATGGGTTGATGAAAATGGTGGTGGTACAATGATTCCAGTTTCAGTAAGTTTTGAAAAAGCTTTATTGGATTTATCTTCAGATGATGAAAGAAAAGCATATGAAAAAGAAAAAGGTGCAGTTAGTATTATGCCAAAAATCATTAAAACTGGTTACAGCACATTAAATCTCATCAATTTCTTTACATGTGGTAAAGATGAAGTTAGAAGTTGGTGTTTACAAAAAGGTAACAAAGCTCCACAAGCTGCTGGTGTCATTCACACTGATTTCGAAAAAGGTTTCATTATGGCTGAAACTATGGCTTATTCTGACTTTTTCGAATTAAAATCTGAAGCTGAATGTAAATCAAGAGGAAAATATAGAATGGAAGGTAAAAACTATGAAGTTGTTGATGGTGATATTATTTTCTTCAAATTCAACGTATCAAATAATAAGAAAAAATAAATAAATAAATTAAAATAAATAAAAAAATAAAAAAAAAAAAAGAATCATTTTCCAACTTTTTTTTCAAAATAAAATTAATATATATTTAATTATTTAATTTTATTTTTATTACAATTTTTAAAACAATCTCAAAATATAACCTTAATATTGAACGCGTTTGTTGTCGAGTTTGATGGTTTCTTTTTTTTTTTTTTGATTTTTTTTTTTTTGATTTTTTTTTTTTTTTTTTTTTAGAGTTTTGTTTAATGGTTCGCTTTTTTTTTTTTTATTTTTATTATTTTTAATCACTTTTGATCAAAACTCAAAAAAAAAAAAAAAATGACAACAAAAATAGTTGAAGAAGGATATTGGTTTTCAAAAATCCCTTCAAAAAGATGGGCTGAAAAATTCTTTTTATTCTACAGTCCAGTTTGGATCACCGTATTTTCATTAATCGTTGCAACTGGTGCTTATAAAGTAATATTAATAAAAAAAAAAAAAAAAAAAAAAAATAAAATCACTTTATTTGGGAAAACTAATTTTATTTATTTATTTATTTATTTATTTACTTGGAAAAAAAGAGTTTTTATGATGTTGAATTTTTTATTTTAGGTCTTGTTGTTTCATTGCCATGTGTGATTTATCCATTATTATTCCCATGTGCAGCAGATAAAGGTAAACCAATTTTAGAGAGATATTGGGTTAAAGCAAATATTTGGATTGCATTATTTGGATTTGTTGGAAATTATTTTTGGACACATTACTTTTTCGTTTTATTACAAGCAACTTATAGATTTCCAGTTGAATTCAAATTGAATGAGGTACCAGTAATGCTTTATTTTGTAACTCATGCATATTTCATTAGTTATCATGCTGCAACTACACCAATTTTACGTCGTTATTGGACTGCATTTGGTGGTCGTGATAATCGTACCTTTTTAAAGACTGTTGGTTCAATTTTGATCGTTTGTGCTATGGCTTATTTCACTGCTTTCATGGAAGCATGGACTATTAGTTCTGTACCATACTATCATATTGAAGATCGTACTAAAATGTATACAATCGGTTCAACTTTTTACATGTTATACTTTGTAATCTCTTTCCCAATGTTTGCCCGTATTGATGAGACTGGTCCAAAACATAATGAAAAATGGAATATTTCACGTGCTGCTTTAGAAGGTTTAGGTAGTGCTATGATCGTTTTCATTTTATGTGATTTTTGGAGACTTGCAATTGGTTCATTAAATGGTGAACAAGTTGGTCAAGTTTTTATTGGTAAAAGTGGTGTTTAAATGAAAAAAAAAAAAAAAAAAAAAAAAAAAAAAAAAAAAAAAAAAAAAAAAAATTTTATACTTTTATTCACTTGATGGATTAAAAAAAAAAAATAATAATAATAATTTAAATCATTTAAAGAATAATAAAATAATAAAATAAAATTTCTTTTTTTTTCCTAATTCTATCTAAAAAAAATAATGTTTCTCTTCCCATCTTTATATTTTTCTGCTTCAACACACCCAACAAACCAACATGGTTAAAAAAAAATTAGTAAAAATTAATTATTAATTTATTAATTTATTTTAAAAAAAACATCTAACCTCTTAATGATTTAGTAAACTTTTAAATTGTTTTATTTTGTTTTCCTTTTTCTTCTTTAGAATCTTCACTAAATTCATTAAAGAATATGGTTAAAAAAAATATATATATATATTTATATACTTTGATTAAATTTATTTATTATACTTTATATAATGACAGAAAATTATGATTTAAATTCTCAATCTTTATATAATAATTCAAATATTAATATTTTATATAATGAAAAATCAGTTGTTAATACTACTGATTTTATTCATCAATCTCATAAGCAAATACCCATAATATATCATTTTTTAGTCAACACATTTATATTAATTTATAATAAATAAATTATTCTTCTTTATTTAAATATTCATCTATTAAATGTTTAATAGCCTTTGTTAAATTATTCATATAATATTTTAACTTTTTTGTTTTATTATTTGGAAATAATATTGTTTTCATAGTTTGAAATGCTATAATTTCTGGATTTAAACCAGGTTGTAAAAGTGATTTGCCAATTACTAAATCATACTCATTAATTAGTTTGTTAATAGTTGAATATGATAAATTATTGTTGGTGACCCAGGTTTCTGAAATATATTTTTCGGTATCTATTTTAAAATTGGTCAAAATGTAAAGTTGATGGCATTTTAAATCAATTATAAACACAGACATTTCTTGATAAATTTTACCTAAATATATAATATGCTTTAACATCTTATTTAAATGACGAGTGATAAAGATTTGGATTGATAAAAATTATATCAGGATTTTGAGTTTTTGTCTTTGGAATAAATATTTTTAAAATTTTTCATAAATTGATTTAGGTGAATTTAAATCAACAATTGTTGAATTTTAATAAAAGGAATAACACATTGATATAAATAATACGCATAAATCAGTATCTGCGTTGGTGAATAAATATTTTTTAATGCAATCCATTAATGATAAATTTATTTCAGTAGGTTGTTGTTGAAAACTTAAAATTTCTTCAGTTAACATATTAACTTTTTTTTTAGAGAATTAATTTCTTCATTTTCATTTTTTTCTCTTATGAGCTAAGTCTTCCATATTGGAAATCACAAAAAAAAAAAAACTTATTATTTAATTAAAAAAAAAAATTAAAAAAAAAACTAATAAAAAATCAAAAAATCAAAAAAAAATTTCCTGGAAAAATAACATCGACAATTAACCGATTTTTATTTTGTGGATACCAGTGAATTGATTTATTTTATTTTTTTTTTTTTTTTTAAAAGATATTTATATGTCCACTGAGCATAATAAAAAATTTAAAATTGAAAGTTCCTCAAAATTAGAAGGCTATAAAAAAAAAAAATGAATGATAAATAATTAAACTAAAAATAAAATTAAAACTATTAAAAAAAAAAAAAAAAAAAAAAAAAAAAAAGGAATAGAACAGTTAAATTAGTTTTTTTATTTATTTATTTTTTTTTTTTTTTATATCATTTTGTGTATTTTTCAGTTCTCTATTTTTATATACTAAATTCATATTAAAAAATAATAAAAAAATAAAATCATTGTCAAAAAATTCAAGTGAAAATAAAAAAAATAAAAAAAAATATTTTAAAATATCAAATTTATTTTTTTTAAAATGAAAAAAAAAATCAATTGGGAGTCAAAAAAAAAAAAAATCTTTTTTTTTATTTTATTTTTTTTTATTTTTTTTTTCATCATTTTGTGCCAAAAAAAAAAAAAAACAATAAACACACACTAAAAACAATAAACACACACCAAAATCTTTTTTTTTTTTTTCATTTTAAAAACAAATCTAATTTCGTGGTAAAATACACATATATATAGAGAAAAAAAACAAAAAAAAATATATAAATAAAAAAATTTAAAAAAAGAAAAAAATTAAAAAATTAATTTTTCGAAAAAAAAAAGGTGAAAGAAAAAGTGTAAATAAATAAAAAAAATAAAAAAATTTATTTATATTTATATTTATATATATATATATAACAGTAATAGTATAAAATGGAAGAATATCATTTAAAGTGTATTGTAACAGGACCACCATGTAATTATCAATTTTTTTTTTTTTTTTTTTTTTTTTTTTTAAATTTTTTAAAAACTAATTTAAATTATAAAAAATAGTTGTTGGAAAATCATCATTATTATTACAATTTTGTGAAAAAGAATTTTCATTTGAAATGGATACAACTATTGGTGTTGAATTTCAAACTAGAAGTATTTTAATTGATTCCAGTAAAATTAAATTGGAAATCTGGGATACAGCAGGTCAAGAATCATTTAGATCAATTACAACAAATTATTATAGAGGTGCACATATTGCATTATTATGTTATGATATTACAAAGTATGAATTTTATTAAAGAAAAAAAAAAAAAAAAAAAAAATATATGGAAAATTTTACTAATTCGGATTATTATTTATTTTTTTTATTTCAGACGTCAATCATTTCAATATTTAAGTGGATGGATGGATGAAGTTAGACAAATGTCAAGTCCAAATATAGTAATAGCATTAATTGGTAATAAATGTGATTGTAAAGATAAAAGAGTGATTACAACAGAGGAAGGAGCAAAAAATGCAAAGGAAAACGATATCCTATTTTTTGAAACCTCTGCAAAAGATTATGAAAGTGTAGAATCAGTTTTTGATGGTGTATCTAAAAAAGTTTTATCTTTAATTAAACAAGGTACTTTAACTGTAGTAAATAAAAAACCACAAAGTATTCAAGTAAGTAAATTATATATTTTTTTATATTTTCCATTAAAAAAAAAAAAAAAAAAAAAAAAAAAAAAAAATACATACTAATATTTAATTTTATTTTTTATTATTATTTATTATATTATATTAATTAAAATAGCTTGGTGCTCCAACTCAAGAAACCCCAAAGAAACCAAAGAGTGAATGTTGTAAATAATAAATAAATAAAAAAAAAAAATTAAAAAAATAATTTTAAAAAAAAAAAAAAAACAAAACAAATAATATTATTACACTAGAAAAAAGAAATTAATAAATTTTATTATAAATTAGGCAATTTCTTATTTTTTAATGCAATTTCTATTTGCAATATTTTAAGAAGTTTTTTCCTTAAAAATTGATTAATTCAATTAAAAAATAAGAAATCACCTAATTTTATTAACTTATAATAAAATAAATCAATTTTTTCCCGTGTATTATTTTAACTATTTTTTTTTTTTTTTATTTATTTTTTTATTTTTTTATTTTTTTTTTATTTTTATTTTTTTTATTTTTATTTATTTATTTATTTATTATTAATAATTTATTTAATTCTTTCTGTATAATTTCCAATCTTTTTTAGAAAGTTTCTTTAATTTTTGAGTATTATTAATAACTTGAACGACTTCAGATTTTTTAAGATTTTCTTCTTTAATTCTTTTATTTTCTCTGATTGCATTATGCATAAGTGTTTTATCGAGTTTAGTTTTCTCTTTGATTTCTCTTTCTTTATCTTTCATTCTCTTTAAGTCAATTCTTTGTTTTTGTTTATTTTCAAATGATTGTTTAAAACCTTTAGATTTAATAGCAGAGTTTAATTTTGATGATGGTGTTTTCCAAACTCTACCTGATACTGGTTTACCTCTACTTGGATCAATTTCTTTGATTGTTCTTTTCATTTTATTTACAGTTGGTGTGTTGGTAGTAGTGGTAGTAGTAGTATCATTATTTTGTTCTTCTTTTGCTTTTGGTACATCTTCTTCTTTTGATGGTTTTGGAGTTGGTGCTGGTAAATCTTTTGTAATAATAACTTCATCGTCAACAATATTTTCAATTGGTTGCTTTTCTGTGATTACGATATCTTCTTTTTCTTCTGCTTGTTGTTCATTTTCAGTAGTTTTTGGTTGATCAATTGGTGCTGATGGTTGTGGTGTTTCAGTTGATTTTTTAGTTGCAGCTGGTTTCTTTGCTGAAACTTTTTTACTAACTTTTTTAACTGGTTTTTCAATTGGTTGTTCTACTTGAATTACATCAGTGTCCATTTCAATATTATCATCTTGGTTGGTTTCAGTATCTGGTTTAACTGATTTTCTTGGTTTTCTTATTTTTGTTGACTTTAAAAGAGTCATAAATTGAGTATCTTCAATATTTGAGGTTCTTCTTGTTCCTGTCATTCTTGTTATTATTATATTGATTAATCAAAATTACTTTTTATTTATATAACTTTTAAAAAAAAAAAAAAAAAAAAAACAAAAAACGAATCGGGGGAATTGAGAAAAAATAATAAAAAAAAAAATTTAAAAAAAAATAAAAATAAAAAATCGTTTTTTTCACCCTTCGTCAAAAAAAAAAAAAATAAAATTTTATTTAATTTAATTTTATTTAAATTTTTTTTTTTTTTATGATTTTTATTTTTTTTTTTAAAATTAATTTTTTTTTTTTTTTTCAATATAAAAAATTGAACAAACAAGGAATTCCTTTATTTGTTTCATTTTTTTTTTTTCTATGTATATAAAATTTAATTTCTTTTTCTATGTTACAATTTATACTTAGAATAATTTAAACAATAAAACAAACTCGAACTAGTCAATACATGATTTATTAATTTTTTTTTTTTTAAAAAAGAAAATTAAAAAAAAAAAAAAAAAAATAGAAACAAACCAAAAGAACAATTCAAAATAATAAAATAAAAATAAAATAAAATAAATAAATAACAATATATATACCTTTTTTTATTATAGTCACAATGGATGACGATGATAATAAAAAATCTTCAAAACTTGAAGATATTACTCAAAATTTAGTAATGGATAATAAACATAATAATATTATTAGTAATAATGAATCAATTGATAGTGGTGCAGTTTCAATTAATAAAATTGAAATTGTGTCTCCATCAAATGAATTAGAGGAACCTTTCAATTTTATCAATGATACAGAAAATATAGTTGAAGAAGAAGAGGAAGAAGAAGAAAAAGAACAAATTATCAATGTTAAAGAAAATCAACACGAAAAAGAGGAAAATGATAAAAATAATAGAATTGAAAATGAAAAAAAAGACATTCAAAAAGAAGAGAGTCAACAAATTTTGGTTTTTGATCAATGTACAGAGTCAAGAGAGGAAGTTTATGTTGAAGAGGATGACGATGATGAATATCATGATTTAACTACTGATAAAGAAGATAACGAATTACCATCCATAGAAGAGAATGAAGATGATCAATTAAATTCAACATTTACTATAAACAAAAAAACAATAAATAATAGTGACGATTATGATGACGATGAAGAGGAAGAGGATGATGAAGAAGAGGATGAAGAGGAAGAAGAAGAAGAGGAAGAAGATTTAGTTAGTAGTAATAAAAATAATAATAATAATAATAACAATAATAATAATAATAATAATAATAATAATAATAATAATAGCAATAATAAAAATAGTAATACCAAAAAAAGAAGCCTCTCAAATCCAACATCACCAACATTATCACCTTCTCCCACTTCTAATAATATTAGCGAAAGTAATAATATTGTTAAAAGTAATAATAGTGCTTTAAATATTAAAAAGTCAAACAATACAACGAATAAACCAAAAAATAGTGTTCATAGTAGTAGCAGCAACAATAACAGTAATAATAAAAACATAAATAGTAGAAATTTATTAAATCATATCAATAGTGGTAATTATTCTACAGTACCAACAAACAATAATGGTGTTGTTAGTTTAACATTCGATAGCAATCCAAATAGTAGTTATAGTATCAATAGTAGTAATTATGATGACGATGATGAACAATATTATAATGAAGTATTGGAGTTGAATATTAATAAAGTTAATAGCAACAATAGCAACAATAACAACAATAATAATAATAGTAATAATAATAGTAAAAATAAAAATACTAGCAACGGTAGTAACATCAATAACAGTGGCAACACCAAAATGGTAAAGAAAACAAGAAATACTATAAGTGGTAGTAAACATAATAGAACCAATAGTACAGCATCAATAGAAAATACAACTACAGATGAAGACTTTGGTGACTTTGAGGATGATTTAGATGAAAACTTTATCGAGGGTTCTGAGGAAGAAGAGGAGGAAGAGGATGATGATGACGATGAAGAAGAGGAAGAGGAAGAAGATGTAACCAATGTATCAGATTCAAATGAAGAGGATCTTGGTAATTTCGAAGGTTTAGATGAAGAAAATGGTTTACTTGAGGGTAATTTCTCAAATGAGGAATTACCAAACAATACCAACGAAGAAGATGAAGAAGAAGAAGAAGATAACTTTAGTAATAAAAATAATCCTTTCCAATTCTCATTTAACAACAATAATAGTGGTAGTAATAACAGCAATAGTAATGCATTCCAAAAAACCTATAGCTTATTTGGTCAACAATCATTCTTTAATAATATTATAAATCCAGTTTCAGAATTAAATACAAATTCATTCCTCAAACCACTTAATAATAATACTAATTTTGGTTCACCTTCAAAAGCACAAAAGAAACAACAACAACAACAACAACAACAACAGCAACAACAACAGTTTAGTAATAACAATAACCAAACTATGCAATCCCCAATGTTTAATACTCCATTCGTTAACAGTAGTAATTTATTTAATGGTTATGATAATAATAATAATAATAATAGTAATAATAACTTCATAAATAAATTCCCTTATGGCCAACCATTACAACAACCGCAACAATTTAATAACTTTGGATTTATTCCGAATTTAAATGGTACACCAACTATAAATGAATTCTTAATTCAACACCAATTTTTAGGTTTATCAAATGAAAATCGACAATTTGTTATGACTTTCACAAGTTATGGCTTCTCGATGGAGCAATGTTTACATGCACTTTATAATAGTAATAATGATAGAAATATTGCTTCAAAATGGTTAATAGAATTAAAATCATTTCTTATTAATTGGCAATCACTCTCAAATAATAATAACAATAATAATAACAATAATAATAACAATATGAATATGAACATGAACATGGGTTTACCACAGCAATCTTTACAAAATAATAATACTATCAACAATAACAACAATATCCCAAATGCTTTCTTTGATTTCCATAATAACAATAATAATAATAATAACAATAACAACATTACAAGTAATACTTTTAACAATAACAATAATAGTAATAATAACAATAATAATAATAATGGATCACCATCAAATCAAGACTTTTTTAATCTTACAACTAGTAATAGTGGAAAATCTATTTCAAATTCTTCATCACCAACATCATCTTCAACACCCCAACATCCATTTAGTACTGGAGTAAGAAATTCAATCTCTTCAAATAATCAAAAACAAACAAAAGAATCAATGTCCTCAACCTCATCAAACTCATCGGCATCTAGTATTGATAAAAAACTATTATCACCATTACAAAAAACTCAAAAATTAATGAATATCGATCAACAGCAACAATCATCACCACCATCCCTACAAGCAACACAAACAACACAACCAACAAAAGATTTAGATGAGGCTAATAGATATTATGAACTTGGTGTTTACTATCTAAAACAACATGATTATGAAAAAGCATTAACTCATTTCGACAAATCCTATGAAATTAATCCAACTAGTCAAGCTATGAATAAAATATTTGAATTAACAAATAAAATGTTTAAAAGTAAAAATAATAGCAACAATAACAATAGTAATAATAACAACAATAATACTAGTAGTAGTAGTACTAATAATAGTAATAGTACTGAAAATCAAAATACCACAAGTTCTAATAACTCAAAACCTGATCCATTACCAAAAACTGATAAAAAATCAGGGGACTCAAATTTATTAAAACAACAACAACAACAACAACAACAACAACAACAACAACAACAATTCACATGGGCGGATAAGTCAGAATCGAAAAAACCTGAACCAGGAAGTAAGGAACTATTGGCAAATCAAGCTACTGATAATTGGAATAAGAAACAACAACAACAATCAAAACTATCAAATGGTACAAATGTTTGGGGTATTGCAACAAAAACAACAACAACAACTTCAACAACAACAATTTCTGATAATACCACAACTTCAAATAAACCAGCACTATCAATTTCAATACCATCAAATGACACTAATGAACCATTAGAATCAAAGAAGGATACAAAGTTACAAACTAAAAATAAAGTCGCAACAGCAACAGCAACAAATACTACACCAGCATCAACAATAACAGAGTCTAAAAAAGATGGTAATGAATCATCACCAGAAGTTGATAAAGTAAATGATTCAACTCAAAGTAGTAATGGTGGTGATGAAACCGATTCAACAATAACACCATCGTCATCATCATCATTATCATCTAAACAAGCAAGAAAGAAAACAAAACAACAACAAAAAGAAGAGAAAAGAAAAGAAAAAGAAGAAAAAGAACAACGTGAACGTGAAGAGAAAAAACAAAGAGATGAACAATTGGAATTGGAAAGATTGGAAAAGTTAAAGAAAGAAAAAGAAGATGCTGAACAACGTGAACGTGAAGAAAAAGAAAAACAAAAACAAATGGAAATCGATCGTATCGAAAGACAATTAAAAGATGAGAAGGAGAGAAAAGAACAAGAACATGAAAAGAAACAACAATTAGAATTGGAAAGACACCAGAAAGAAGAGAAAGAAAGAAAAGATAAAGAAAAGAGAAGACAAGAAAGAGAAAGAAGAGAAGAGTCATTACGTTATCAAATTGAATTGGAAAGAAAAGAAAGAGAACAACGTGAAAAACAATTGGAAAAAGAATTAGAAAAAGAAAAAGAAAGAAAACTTCAATTAAAACAAAAAAAAGTTAAAAAACAACAAACTAATCAAAATATTAATGATGACCATAATAATATTGGTAATAATAATAATAATAATAATAATACTAATAATAATGATTCACTTGATAATAATAAAAACCAACCAAATGAAGAGTATATTAAAAATCTTTCTAAAATCTTAAGTGAAAATGGTGTGGGTAATATAAATCTTGAAGATATACCAGACTTAATAAGTGATGATGAAAGTGATAATGATCTTCCACAACAAACCAATTCAAATAAACAAAAAGACTCATTAACTACCACAACCACTACAACTATAAAACACGGTAAAAATAAAAATAAAAATAATAATAATAATAATAATAATAATAATAATAATAATAATAATAATAATAATAATACATCAACAAGTGCTAAAAAAGGGACAGTTAATCGTAAAAAACCAAGATTGAATTCAGATACAAATGGAAATACATTTACTTCAAATATTACTACGCCCTCTTTCAATAATAATAACAATAATAATAGTAATAGTAATAATAATAGTAATAATAATGGTAATAATAGTAATAATAATGGTAATAATAATAGTAATAATAATAGTAATAATAATAACAATAATAGTAATAATAGTAGTAGTAGTAATAATAGCAATAATAATAATAATAATAATAATAACAACAATAATAGTAATAATAATATAAATGGTAATAATAGTAATAGTACTAATTCATCAACAGATTCATTCCCTTCTAATTTAATGGGTAACCAAGATCAAACAAACTTTAGTATTCAACCAAGAAAAGCTTTACTCACAAGACATCCAGTTGGCAGTAAAAATCGTAAAACCAATGCAATTTTATTATTTATTTGGTGGATTATTAAAATGTTTACATTACCATTACTATCAATACTGGTAAAAATATTTTTTGGTTTATCCTATAAATATTGTAAAGCATGTGATTCCTTTCACGATATGACACCA
Source organism: Dictyostelium discoideum AX4 (assembly GCF_000004695.1). NCBI lineage: Eukaryota > Evosea > Eumycetozoa > Dictyosteliales > Dictyosteliaceae > Dictyostelium > Dictyostelium discoideum. Next base: position 2,061,745 of record NC_007087.3, read on the forward strand.
GTTTCAGGTTTTGTTTGGGCTGAAGGTAATAGAATTTTCTTTTTAGGTCATGATCTTCAAAAGGAAGATGTAACAGATTATGTAGATTTAAAGCAACTAATTGATTTTGACTTACATCACAATAAAAGTGGTAAATCAAAGAAAAAGAAAAATAATAATAATAGTAATAATAATAGTAATAATAGTAATAATAATAATCAACAATAATAATTAGGAAATAATATAACAAAAAAGAAATAAAACATAGAATAATTTTTTTTAATTTATTTTATAATAATTTATTTTTTAAATTTGTTAAAATTTTTTTGGTTGTAATTGATTTTTGAATTATAATTTCATTTTGATTATTATTAAAAGATGATGAATTATTATTTGTTAACTGAATTGAATTAATAATATGACCTACCAATTGTAAATTTTTAATTTCATTAACCAAATCAATAATTTCCTTTGCACTTTTTAAATTGGTTTTACTTAAAAGATTAAAAGTTGTAACAGAGGTAACACCAAACATTTCCAAATCATGATAAAAAAGTTTCAATAATGTTTAATATTTCAGAGCAACAGGATCAAATTAAAGTATTGGAATTTAACCCATCATTTATTATTATTGGTCATTGGTATGTGTATATGTATATTATTTTAAAAAATTAATTTTAATTCTCTAAAATTTATTTTTTAAAATTTATTTTTAGTTTTGGAGATTGTTCGGGTATGATTGGTAATGGAATGTTACATTTACTATAAATTCAATTTCAAATCAATTATTTCTTCAAAAAATCATATTTTTGCTGGGACGTGGAATATACGAATCATTGGCTGAATTCTTAGTTGGTTTCAAACATTATATAATCAACCTACCAAAGGTGGTGGTTTTTAAGTGGAGACGCTGCTTTGTTATTTAAATACATGATCTCAAGATATAATTAAAGTTTTACTAAAGTATAGAAAAAGAAAGATGTTTGATTGTTAGAAAAGCTATTACATTTTCCAAAATCAAAACATGAAGATTTAGAAATGTTAATTTTCAAATTTTCAAATTTATAATTGTTCAAGAGACTGATACACAAATTTCTCAAAGTGAATTGATTAGAAAATTTTACCACACAAAAATTCACCAAATTTACCATCCAAATTTACCACATCAGATGACACAACTCACAGGTTGTTCATTTGTTGTTCATTTTAGTGATCACCCTAAAAAACAATAAACAGATTAAGATTCCTTAAAATAGGTTAACAAAAATAATACAAAAGCAATAAAGATGATTGAAACAAATAATGTTTAATTTATTTATTAATGTTTCAAAAGTTATTACAATAGCAGGTATGGATACTAAAATTATAAATCAATGTCATTCGAATGAATCTTGTGATGGTATCTTAGGTAAAAAAAGTTTTGAGATTGTGGTTTAATCGGTGCAATTAATGATGGAAATAATATATTATTTTCAATTAAAGGTTTTAGTTCAAATAGTTATGGTATTGGCAAACGTAGTTTTTGATAAACCATCAACAATTTTTAAACCTGTTGGGCTAGCATTTAAATCAGCTAATGGTACCATAGAACCTGATGAAATTTATTATGTTGGGGTTCATGGAACTGGTTTGGTATATTTTAGTCATTGATAATTTGATTTTTGTATTGGCTTTTGTGATTCAAAGCTTTTTAAGTTTTTTTTTTTTTTTTTTTTTTGATATAAATAAACTATTGTAGTATACAATTAGTATGTTATTTTTATTTATTTATTTTAGGTTTTTTAGTTTTTGTGAATTTAAAATAGTATGTTATTTTAGATTAGGTAATTAATAATTAATTGGTGGTGTAATTGTTGGAATTGGTTCATTAGTGTTTATGCTCCATTCTTTTTTAAATTTTTTGATGGTTTCGGACCATTGGGTTTCTTTTTGAGTTTTTGTGAGGTTGTTTTTAATTGAGTATTGGTTAAAGTTTGATAAAGTTCTTGAATATTCCAATCTTATTAGCTTGTGCCATTTTGATTTTAATATATCATAATCTAGTGTTGTGTTGTTTATTTGGTTGTTCCAATTATCAATTGATTGAGTTATATTGATGTCAAATAATGATTTGCATAACCATATCCATATTTGGTGAATAACTAATGAGATTATGTTCCAATATGCATGTGTTCTGACTAGATCAAGATTTGTGTTTATATAATTCCAGTTGGACCTGTATTTTTTATATTGTGCGTTTTCTGCAAAATGAAAATTAATATTGATAGTTGGATCTGGTTTAAATGCTTTGTTGTTTGTTTGTGGTTTATAGATGAGTGTGTATAATTTTGTTGTTTGGTTTTTTGTTAGTGACCAGTTTTTGTTTCCATTGCAATTTTTATATATAAAATATTTTAATTTGTCGTGGTTTATGAAGTTGATTGTGTGCTGACAATTGAAAAACAAATGACCATAGGGATCATTTTTCATTTCATTGTTGCAAATGGGGCAAACTTTGTTGTGTAGATGATTAATCGGAAGACATCTAGCATGGAATCTTTGCATTGTATCACGGCCTTTTGGATCTTTTAATTTTTGAATATTGACAAAAAGTTGGTCGTATGTGTATTTCCATAATAGTTGTATTGATTGTTGGTGCGAAGTAAGAAGTAGATCTGAATATTTCTTGCCAATATAGTCTTTTGATTTGCATTGGTGATTGTTTAGTATTGTCGAGTAGATTTCTTTGAGTGTTGGTGGTAGTGGAATATTATTTGTGTTTAATGTTTGAGAGGGTTGGTTTTTTGTTAATATTGGTTGTAGGATTTGAACTTTATCTTTTAGCTTTTTATGTTATCACATCCTGGAATCGATCATGCGATCCTTATTTCTCAAACCTAAAAATGAATATTCAGAGCGGGAATCGAACCCACGACCTAATCCGTGTTAAGGATTCGTGATAACCGACTACACCATCCGAACTAATCGTTATTTTTTAAAATCTGGACACGTGTGGTCTTCCAATAACCTCGATCTGGCATTAAACGCAAACCTTATAGAATCCTCTTTGAAGCGATCTGAAAAAAGACACAAATTTAAAAATGATAACACAACCATACTTATCAACAAAAAGCAAATAATAAACAAACTTATAAAAACTCAAGAAGCTTCATATGACAAAACAAATCGAACATTAACAAACTAATCAGACTAAGAACCAAGAAGATGAAAAGAAACTAACACAAACAATCTCAAGAGCACTCCAATATTTCAGCAAACAATGGAACTCCCACCCACTTATACCAATTCATCAATACCACAAACACACTTTTTGATAAAAAAAAATAAAAATAAAAAATAATAATAATAAAAATAACATCAATAATAAAAAAAAAAAAAACTAAACTAAACTCACCCCCTCTTTTAGAGGTCCTGTAAAAATATTACAAATAAAATGAGATTTAGCATCTTTAGGAAAAGCAACTAATAATTGCATCCAATTCAAAAAGTTTTTTTTTAATAATTAAACTAGAATAAGTTTTTGGTAAATTTATTTTAGTGAATTTTTGGTAAATCAAAAATAAAATTTTTTTTAATTTTACAATTTGAATCATCTAATACTTTAAATTTCTATTTTTTTGATAAAATAATATAAACTGGAAATTTCACATCAATATGGTTTAAAATTGGGGTAAATATAAAATAAAATAATAAACTTACATTTTCAAATATTTTTTGAGCTTCATCATTTTTAAATTCAATTACATTATAACACCAAATGATTAAAGAATTTGTATTAAAATATAAAATATATTTTAAAAATAAAAAATATTATTTAGTTACCAATAACTTTTTTAAAGTATTTTGCTAATCTAACAGTTGCTTGACCACTACCAGCACCAACATCAATTGCAAGATCTCTTTTTTCATCACAATATGAATCAATAATTGAATATAATTCATCATTGTATGTTGGTCTAAAAATTTTATAAGATTCACTTACACTTCCAAATTTATCATCAAATTTGGTTGGTGTTGGAATTGGAACTGATGATAAAGGTGATGATGATGATTTCATTGTTTATTGTTTTAAATTAATGAAAAAAAAATTATAAATAAAAAATTATAAATAGAAAATAAAAAAAAATTTAAATAAAAATTAAAAATTAAAATTAAAACATTTAGGGGTGTTTGTCTTTTTGGTGGTTTAAACAAAAAAAAAAAAATAAAAAATAAAAAAAAATAAAAATAAAAATAAAAATAAAATTACAGGGATGCTATTTAATAATTTAAAAAAAATTAAAAATAAGTTTTTCCTTTTTTTAAAATTCAATTCCTTTTATAGAATTGTTTTTTTTATTTTTTTGAATGTTAATATAATAAGATCAGAGAGAATATCAATAACAGTAAAAGGTATTATAACAAAAATTGATACTATAAGTGATGGATACAAAAAAAATGGAATCATAATAAATAAATATGCCATTCCAATGGCATCGATTGTTGGGAGAATTGTATTATTTATTATAACCAAACCAATTAAATAATGTGGAATATAATAATAATTACTTTTAGCTATCAATTTTTCACAATTCTTTGCAATATTAATTAATTGATTTGTTTGTTTATCTATAATTACATTACAGTTATTACATTCAATTAAACAATTGTTATCATTATTAATTTTAATTAATTGTGTATCATTATTATTATCATTATTATTATCATTATTATTATTATTATTATTATTATTATTATTATTATTATTATTATTATTATCATTATTATTATTATTATTTATTGATTTTAAAATATAATTTGAATTTTCTAATAATTTAATTTTATTATCATCCAATTTATTTACTTGACCAATTGAACAATGACTACATTTATTTTCAGTATCTTTTGATTCCATAAAGAAAATGTTTGAACCTTCATTTGTTTCATAATGTTCACCTCTTTTTTTAATTCTCTTTAGTTCATTAGCTAAAAAATCATTTTCTGTGAAAATATGGGCAATTGGTATTCCTTCCTTTTTATATTGGCTTTCAATCTCTTTAATCTTTTTAAAAATTAACTTTGAATTATCTTTACTTTCAAAACCATTAAATTCTAAATAACATTCTTTAACATCTGATGTATTTATTAAAATTATATCTGTTTTTGGTTTTTCATTTTGTTGTTGTTGTTGTTGTTGTTGTTGTTGTTGTTGTTGTTGTTGTTGTTGTTGTTGTTGTTGTTGTTGTTGTTGTTGTTGTTGTTGTTGTTGTTGTTGTTGTTGTTGTTGTTTTTCTTGTTCTTGTTCTTGTTCTTGTTTTTGTTCTTGTTCTTGTTTTAGTTCTAATTGTTGTTCTAGTTGTTGTTGTTTTAAAAGTAATGATGATAATTTAAATAAATTTGATTTATCATCATTGATTGGAAAAACATTAATTGTATCTAAATTATATAATGATTTGTCTTTTTTTGACCAAAATTGATTATTTAATTTTATATTCTCTCTTTTTAATAGTTTTGAAGTATCATACTTTCCAAAATGATTCTCATAATATATTAAATCTGCTTTTTTAATATCCATACAAAATTTATTCATAACTTTAATATTTTCATATTTAAAGTGTGTAAATGATGATGGTTTTATTAAATTTTTTATTTTATTTATTAACATATTTGGATTCATTTTTATTTAAAATTTAAACAAAACAAAGAGAAAAGGTCATATGACCTGTTTTTTTTTTTTTTTTTTTTTTTCTAAATTTTTTTTTTTTTTTTTTAAAAAAATAAATATCTTAATTCAAAAAAAAAATATAAAAACAATTTTTCTTTTTTTAAAAATCAGTTTTATGTTTTTATACTTTAGCAAACAAATAATACTTTGATTGTTTTAAATTATCTTTTTTTTTTTTTTTTTTTAATATTGATTAATCATAGTTTATCCTTTAAAATTACTTGGATCTTTTGAAAGAGTTAGTTTTAAGTCTTTTGCTTTTTATATATTCTGGGCTGGCTAGTTTGAACCATTAAGTAAGGTCGAGTATGAAAGCTTTTCAACTTTCGACGGTTCATCTCTGTACAATTGGTCGCAGACCCAAGTCCAGATGTTGTGAGATATTAGTGCGATTATGTTTCTATATGCGAAGGATTTAGATAGGTCATAGTTTACACATTTATACCCCCATTCGAAGTATTCTTTATGGAACACACCTTGCAAACTTGGGATATGAAAAGTTACAGAACTCTAACTACCAAAAGGAGAGCCCTTTAGCTGATGTATTTAATGATGTCTATTCACTCCACACCATCTAAGGTTTGCATTGGTTACCTTTTTGTGTAAAGAAGATGCACATTCATAAGGTTATTACGGAAAACAGCATCTATCCACTTCAATATGAACAAAATGCGAATGGTGAAGGTGATACCGATGATGATGACGATGAGGAGATGTTACATGATGAAGAATATAATAATTTTTAATTTTTTAAAAAATTAAAAAGGGGAAAAAAAAAATAATAAAAAAAAAAAAATAAAACCTTAATTGGTTTTGTTTATGTAATAATCTTTTAAAAAATATATTCTATTATTATTTTTCTTCTTCTTTTGTTGGAATATCTGTTCTTTTTCGAGAACCAGGAAAATTAAGATCCAAAATATTGACTGTAAAGAGATCTTGAATATTTTTGTCTTGAACTAAATAATCCTCACCACTTTGGTAGTGTAATACATCTCTGAATTGAAAAAGAGGTAAGGAACCATCTTCGTTAACTTTGAGTGATTGATAAAGTATTGATGCAGTTTTATACATTTCAAGACTTTCTACTACTTCCTTGATACATTCTGCTGTACAATCTTTCCCAAATTCAAATTCCAATAAGTTATCATATTGAAAAAGTTTTTCAGTAAAATCTGGGTGGTGGTGGTTACGGTTCATTTTTTTTTTCTCTGTGTCAAAAATGAAAATTATTTGTGTGAATAAAAAATAAAAAAAAAAAAAAAAAATTTTAAAAAAAAAAAAAATAAATAAAAAAAATAATAAAATAATAACAATGACAACTTAATTTTTTGAGTGAGAAATTATAAATAAATAATAAATAAATTTGTAAATTAAAAAAAAAAAATAATAAATAAAAAAATTATTTTTTAATTTTTACCTAATTTACACAAAAACATTAATGTTTTTCTCACCATTTTATCTTTGTATAAATTTTTTTTATTTTTTTATTTTATTATATTATACTTCATATAAATAACTATCTCCAAATGAAATTTTTATTAAAAATTAATTTATTGATCTTTTTTTTTTGTGAATTCCTGTAACTCACATCACTATGTTGGTATTATCGATGACAATTCTATAACTCCAAACATGCAATGGTTTAACGATATTATGTTCATTAGAAGAAACGCCAATGGTGCCTGGCCTAGAGTTAATTCTTTTAATTGAAACGGGGTATACTTTGTTTTCGGGAATATGGCTCCTCATGGATTGACCTTGCTGTATATAGGTAAAGCATCCCATCAAGATGGGATGGGTTTGTACCACAGAGGTTACTCAGATATAGTTGGTCGCCCAAGGTTTTGGGGGACTCCAAATGCAAGACCACTAGAAATGGCAAATGCCCAAATTTTAATGTATTATAGAGGTTTTGATGGTCCAGTTGCTGGTCATGCTGAGTGGTTCCTTTCAGTATTTGGGTGCCCAGAAAATAGTTTCAACGAGGGTGGTTTAAAGGAATCTCAATTTTGTTATGGTGCAGGTCAATGGAATTTTTTCCATGCAACTGCTCCCGCAGTTAATGTTTGCCAATATATTATAAATCAAGATCCATCCCCTGGTCTTTTTTTTAGATATCCAAACTATCCATCTGCTCCAAGTATTATAAGAAGAATTGTTGATTGTGAAACTGAACGATTACTCGCTGAAGGTCTTTCACTTCAAGTTCCTGGTCTTCAAAATCAAGTGTTAAATCTTCAAAATCAAGTGGAAAATCTTCAAAATGCAAACCAACTATTTGCAAACCCCAAACTTCATTACAACAAGAATCATTAAAATTACAATGTACATGCAAACCATTATAAAACAATCGAAAAGTATCGATGAAGATTTGGTACAAGGAACTAAAAAATGGGAAGAAGCAAGAGAGAAGTATTCTTTAACTGGAAGTAGATTAGCTGCTGCAATTGGAATTGATCCATACACTTCACAACATGATTTAAAATTAATATTAGCGAAAAAGAAAACCCCATTCTTTAGTGACTACTGTAAAAAGGCAATGGAACATGGTAAACACCAAGAACCAATAGCAAGAGAATTTTATTTTAATGAATTGGAGACTTCAATTATCGAAAAGGGTATCTTTCCATTGCCAGGCGACAAAAGAATTGGATGTTCTCCTGATGGGGTAATTTACACAACAGTACCTGGTAAAGATGGAGTTTTACAGCGTGAAGGAGTTATTGAAATAAAATGTCCACTATCTACCACGAACTTCAGTGGCCTAAAGAATGGTAGAAAACCTGATGCCTTAGCTAATGCTCAGAAAATACCTCTAGATTACATTCCACAAATATTTGCAAACATGGCATGTACTGGGGCACAATGGTGTGATTATATATGTTGGGTTCCAGGTGAGGTATACTTTTGTAGAAGGGTATTCTTTGATACAAATGTATTCGTTAGCAAAATTATTTATAGATACACCTTTAAATGAAATACCTTAAAGAATGAAAAAACATTAATAATAAATACATTACTCTTACAGAAACTTAAAGTTTTAAATCCACACCTAAATATTCATGTACGAACTAAATTATCATATAGAAAAAAAGTTATAAAAAAAAATAATAAAAAATTTCGTTGATTGGTGGGGTGTTAATGTTGTTTTTTGGTGGTTGATTGTTTTTGTTAATATTTAGGGTTTGTGAGAGCATTTTTTATAGTTGTTGCCATATCAGAATTTTTTGCATGTTGAATTTTGTGTTTAGTGACACTACGTGTTGCAGCTTTGATATATCTTGTGATACCAGATGGTTGTTCGATCTTTTGGTCTACAATGTTGTGTGTGTGATCAATTAGATGATATGTTATAATGTAGCTTTTAAACGCAACAGCATATGAGTATGTGACAGTAAATGATTCAATTGATGTACAACTGGTGAATTTGGTGAGGTTGTTTATAATTGCATCATTTGCAAGTTTGGGTGAGTACGTTTGAATGAATGTTTTAATGATTGCATAATCATTTGATGATATTTCGAATCTATAGTTGAGTTTGTCGATATTTAGTGCAAGTTGGTTTTGAAGGTTGATTATTGAAGTTAATTTATCAACGTTGCAATTTACGAAGGCAGTTGCACTAATTATTTTAAATGCTGATGGCGACAGTATATCTTCGAAGAGTTTGTGAATGTTTTTGTGAATTTGTTGGATTCTTGTGTCATCTTTAGAGGCTAATTCTTCACGGATGTATGGTTGATTAAAGTAACACTTAATGTTGATGGTGTTATTGTTTTTTTCTAAGAAGGAGAGTGGTCTTGTGATTGATGGAGGTGCAATGATATCTAATTGATTATCAAGTCCTTTGTTAAGTGAGAATTTGTTTGTTGGGGTTTGTTTTTTAGGTGTGCCGATTTTTGCACTTTTGTTTTTTGTTGTTCAGGTTGTGGAGGTATTATTTGTATTGGTTGTGTCGTTATCTGTATGATTTGACTGTAATTCAGTTGAGTGATCATCAGCCATTGTTGAAAAGTATATAGGACGATAGCCCTTGCTTTACTGAGCAAAAATAGGGTAAAATTAAGAGGAATGAATGTGGTGAAGACATAGCAGTGATTTATTTTTATATGAATAAATTCTTGTTTATTTCTTTGCTTCGTTACTTTTTAAAAATTAATTGGTTTAAATATTAATTTGATATAAAAAAACTATTGTAGTATACAATTAGTATGTTTTTTTATTTATTTATTTTAGGTTTTTTAGTTTTTGTTAATTTAAAATGGTATGTTATTTTAGATTAGGTAATTAATAATTAATTGGTGGTGTAATTGTTGGAATTGGTTCATTTGTGTTTATGCTCCATTCTTTTTTAAATTTTTTGATGGTTTCGGACCATTGGGTTTCTTTTTGAGTTTTTGTGAGGTTGTTTTTAATTGAGTATTGGTTAAAGTTTGATAATGTTCTTGAATATTCCAATCTTATTAGCTTGTGCCATTTTGATTTTAATATATCATAATCTAGTGTTGTGTTGTTTATTTGGTTGTTCCAATTGTCAATTGATTGAGTTATATTGATGTCAAATAATGATTTGCATAACCAGATCCATATTTGGTGAATAACTAATGAGATTATGTTCCAATATGCATGTGTTCTGACTAGATCAAGATTTGTGTTTATATAATTCCAGTTGGACCTGTATTTTTTATATTGTGCGTTTTCTGCAAAATGAAAATTAATATTGATAGTTGGATCTGGTTTAAATACTTTGTTGTTTGTTTGTGGTTTATAAATGTGTGTGTATAATTTTGTTGTTTGGTTTTTTGTTAGTGACCAGTTTTTGTTTCCATTGCAATTTTTATATATAAAATATTTTAATTTGTCGTGGTTTATGAAGTTGATTGTGTGCTGACAATTGAAAAACAAATGACCATAGGGATCATTATTCATTTCATTGTTGCAAATGGGGCAAACTTTGTTGTGTAGATGATTAATCGGAAGACATCTAGCATGGAATCTTTGCATTGTATCACGGCCTTTTGGATCTTTTAATTTTTGAATTTTGACAAAAAGTTGGTCGTATGTGTATTTCCATAATAGTTGTATTGATTGTTGGTGCGAAGTAAGAAGTAGATCTGAATATTTCTTGCCAATATAGTCTTTTGATTTACATTGGTGATTGTTGAGTATTGTCGAGTAGATTTCTTTGAGTGTTGGTGGTAGTGGAATATTATTTGTGGTTAATGTTTGAGAGGTTTGATTTTTTATTAATATTGGTTGTAGGATTTGAACTTTATCTTTTAGATGTCCAATTTGAGTTGCATAGTTTTCCCATTCTTTTTTGATTTTTATAAGGTATGGAGAAGAGATTGATTTGTTGATGATTTGATCCATCCAACTTATCATGTATATTGAATTATTTGCAGATTTATGCATTTGTAAAAAACTGTATTTTTACAAATGCATAAATCTGTTGTATATCCAAATCTTTTGAGCAACTTGTCGTAATTGTATATTCCACATACCCCAACCACCTTCTTTTAATGGTTTTAATGATCTATCATAACACATCAAAGGTATTTTTGCACGTGAATGGATGGTTGATGTGTTATTTTCAATGGAATTGATATTGAGAGTTGGTGATTCAGAATTTGCGGGAGAATTCATAAACCATGAGATTAATTTATTAATTTGAATTTCTTCATCTTTTGTAAATTCTTCAAGGTATGATAAATATGTTATTGGTGATAGTGAGTAGGTGTTTATGATGGTTGTTTTTGTTTTTAATGTTGTGCCACTAGTTTTCCATAGTACTATTATATATTAAAATTTATTTAACAATTCCAAAAAAAATATGATCCGACCGAGGATCGAACTCGAGACCTGTTGCGTGTAAAGCAACCGTGATAACCGACTACACCATCCGACCTTATGAACTAATAATTTTCGATGGTTTGCCAGATTCGCAAATATAAGGTCGTAAGTTCGATTCTAGGTACTGACCATTAAAAAAATAAATGCCTTTGTTACCTATTTTAAACCTTAATACTTTTGAGGTACAATTAATTATGAAAGAATTATAAGGGAATACACCATCCAACCATTTGAAATTTTTTTTTTAAAAAAAAAACTTTATCAGCTATCAAATGCATTTGATTTTTTTAATTTTTAATATCCTAGAAGTTCAATTTGTTTTTAAATTTTATAAATATCATACCTCTCATAATAATAATAATAATAATAATAATATAATAATAATAATAATAATAATAATAATAATAATAATAATAATAATAATAATAATAATTTCGATTAGACAAACTCTTTCTGAAACTTAAAAGTGAAAAATAAATATTTCTACGACCATTTTTAATATTTACAAAATTTTATAAAAGAATTTTTTTTTTTTTTTTTTTATTTTTTATTTTTATTTCCTTAATATCTAAACCTCTTTTTAAAATTATCCATTGCCTCTTTATCAGTAGCTTTATCTTCATTCCTTTGTTTTTTATTATTTGCATCTATTAAAAAAAAAAAAAATAAAAAAAAAGAATTAAAATTAATAACATAAAAAAAAATAATAATAATAATAAACTTACATCTATTATGATATTGATAGTTTTGATTAAAATTTTGAGGAGTTAATAATTTTTCATAATTTCTAGGTTGTTTATCTAATGCATCTTTTGCTTTTTCAGTTTCTACAATATTCTTATACTTATAAACATCAGGTAATTGTACTTCAGCAATACCTGCGACCCAATTTGTTTTTTCCTCAACTTTACCTTTTTGACTTTTTAAATGTTCTGGTGTTTCAAATAAATTAATATCATTTTTATTTTCATCTTTGTCATTTGATTTATCTTTATCACTATCTAAATTATTATTATTATTATTGTCATTTGATTTATCTTTATCACTATCTAAATTATTTTTTAAAATTTGTTGTTTTTTTAATTCCAATTGTTCATTTACATATTTTTCTCTAAATAAATAAATAAATAATAATAAAAAATGAAAAAGAGATATTAATAAAATAGTTAACCATTTGTTTTTTTTTTTTTTAGAAAAAACTTACAAATATATATTAACTTCTTGTTTATCTTGATGAACAGTAAAAGAATCATCCAATTTATTTTCTAATTCTCTAAAAGCTTGTTTAACATGTGGACCTTCAGCAAGTACACCAACATTTACACCTTTACCTTTTTCCCTTAATTTTTGTTTTTCTTTTGTTAACTCTAATAAATCTTTTAAATTATCTTCATTTTCTTGATTATCTTTTTCTTTATTATTATTATCATCAATATCATCATTTGATTTAATTGATTTTCTTATATTTCTATTTTTTATTGGTTTTTTAAAATTTAATGGTATAATTGGTACTAATTTATCATTTGTATTATTATTATTATTATTATTATTATTATTATTATTATTATTATTATTATTATTATTATTATTATTATTATTATTATCATTATTATTATTTTTAATGATATTATCTTTATTTTCTTGTTTAATATTATTATCTTTTTCTTTAATATTTTCTACATCTTGTTTACTAATTTCATTTTTTTCTTCATTTTCTTTAATATTATCTGTTTCTTCTTTTTTAGTTCTTTCACTCATTTTTTTATTTTTTTATTTTTAGATTTGTTTTTTTATTATTTTTTACAATATGAAATGAAAAAAAAAAAAAAAAAAAGTCAGAACACTTACAAAAATCTGTTTTTTTTATTTTTTTTATTTTTTTTTTTTTTTATTTTTTTTTTTTTTTTTCATTCGTTAAATTACAATAATACCTTTTTTATTATTTTTTTTTTTTTAAAATATTTAATAATGAATTATTTAAATAAAATTAATAAAATTAATAATAAATTATTTTATAGTACAACAAGTAGTAGTAATGGAATTAAAAATGTTGTAATTAATAATAAAGATTATTTAAAAAGTTTAAAAACAAATGAAATTTGGGAATTAATAGTTGGTATTGAAGTGCATGCACAAACCAAAACTAAAGAGAAATTATTTTCAAATAGTTTAAATATTGGATCAATGGAAGGATTTAAAGCAAATTCACGTGTAAGTTTTGTAGATGCAGCATTTCCAGGTGCATTACCAGTATTAAATGATAAATGTGTTGAACAAGCCATTAAAACTGGATTATCAATTGGTGGAACCATTAATAGATATAGTTTTTTCGATCGTAAACATTACTTTTATCAAGATTTACCACAAGGTTATCAAATCACTCAATTAACCGAACCAATAGTTAAAGGTGGATCGATCGAATTGGAATTAAGTGATGGTAGACAACACCAAATTCGTATATCACATATACAATTGGAACAAGATAGTGGTAAATCAATTCACGATTTACATCCAACCAAATCATTGGTTGATTTAAATCGTGCTGGTATCGGGTTAATGGAGATTGTATCACATGCAGATTTCACATCGAGTGAACAAGTTGGTTGTTATATTCAAAAACTTCAACATTTACTTAAACATATTGGTAGTTCAGATGCAAATATGCAATTTGGTGAAATGCGTTGCGATGTAAATATATCAGTTCATAAACCAAATACTGAATTTGGTACACGTGTTGAATTAAAAAATATGATATCTGCTAAAGCAATAGTTTCAAGTATCGATTCTGAAGCAATTCGTCAAATTGACCTATTAGAAAATCAAAATAAAATTCAACGTGAAACTCGTGGTTTTAATCAAGAAACTGGTGAAACCTATCATTTACGTACAAAAGAAGATGAAGTCGATTATAGATTTTTCCCTGACCCTGATTTACCACCATTAATCATCTCTAGTGAAAGAATTGAAACAATTAAACAACAATTGGGTGAACTACCACAAGATATGAAAAAAAGATTAATCAAACAATATTCATTAACAAATTATGATGCAGAATTATTAATTCAAGATCAATCAATTGCAAAATTTTTTGAAAATTCAATTATATTTAATCAAAATCATAATCAAAAACAAAGAGATATTAAAAAAATTTTAAACTTTTTATTACGTGATATTTTCTCTTGGTTAAATTCAAATAATATTCAAGATTTTAATTCAATTATAAATGAAAATCAATTAAGTATTGAAAAGTTTACACAATTGTTAGATTTAATTGAACAAGGTTATATCTCAAGCAATATTGGTAAAACTATTCTTTTTCAAATTTTAAATGGTTCTGATAATAGATCACCAAAAGATTTAATAGATTCTCAAGGTTTATCTCAAATCTCTGATGATTCATTATTGGATCAATTGGTTCAACAATTGGTTGAAAATCATCCAAATGAAGTAACTGAATATCATCAAGGTAAACAAAGAGTTTATAAATTCTTTATGGGTGAAATTATGAAAAAAACTAAAGGTAGATCAAATCCTGAAATTGTTAATAATTTATTAAAAAAATATTTAGATTTAAAAAAAAAATAATAATAATAATAAAAAAATTATTATTATTATTATTATTATTTTAAAAAAATTAAAATTTATTTAATTATTCTTTTTATTTTATTTTTTTTCAATAATATACATTTTTTTTTATATTAATTTAATTATTATTATTATTTTTATTATTATAATTATTATTATTTAACATATACATTTTATTTTTTTTTGATTTTGTTTTTTTTTTTTTTTTTTTTTTTGTTTTTTTGATTTTTTTTTTTTAATTTATCTTGATTTATGATTTGCTTTATCAAATTCAATTGAAATACTTGAAGAAATATCAGAAGCATCCATTCTAAAACCTTGTAAAAATTCTAAAGCAAACATTGAGGATTGAGTATCAATGAAATCACAAAAACACATTGGTAATTTTCCTTCTTTATTGATTAAACGAATTCCAACAAAACCTCTCATAAATCTAAATAATATTGATAATTCTCTCTCTGTTACATCTTTTGGTAAATTTGATACAAATAATGTTGAACAAGGCATACCTGTTGTTGAAATTGATGATTGAGGTGGTAATGCTGAACCACCATGATAATGTGATGATGATAATGATGTTGATGATGGTGGTAAGTGATAATTTGATGAAGAAAGTGGTATTGAACTTGTAGGTATTAAATATGATGATGAAGATGAAGATGGTGTTGATCTCTATTTTCATTTTTTTTAAAAAATATAAAAAAATAAAAAATTATTATTATTTATTAATTATTTTATTATTTTTAATAATAATAATAATAATAATAATAATAATAATAACAATACATACATAGCTATCATGATATCTATCACTTGAAGAGTACAAAGATGAGGATGATGAGGATGATGATGATCTTGGATAATAATCTTCAGAACGAATTCTTTTTCTATCTTGATAATAATGTGAAGGTAATGGTGAAGATGATAATGGTGAAGATGATGATGATGAATATGGTGGTGAAGATGATGATGATTTAGATGTTCTATCTTTATAATCTATTGATTTTAAATCATCTTCATCATCCATTTCTTTTCGTCTATTACTACTACTACTACTATTATTATAATCTTTGCTATAACCTCTATCTCTACCTCTATCTCCACCATTACTATGACTATGATGATGTCTACTACTACCACTACTACTATTATAGCTATCATTATGATGATAACTACTACTACTACTACTACTATTATTATAACTATAGCTATCCCTATTATCTCTAATTCTATGATCATCATAGATATCTTTATTTCTGTCCTTTTGTTTTTTTATTATTAAAATTATTATTTTTTAAAATAATTGATTATTATCATCATAAAATTATTTTTAAAATTATTGATAAAATATATTAATACCATTAATATATATATATATATATTTTTTTTTTTTTTTTGTTATTCTCCTTTTATCTGCAATCTATCATAATCTTATTATTTACTTTATCATAATCTATTATTAATGGTTTATCAGAAGAATCAAACTTATATCCAGTAAATTTGATCATTGCCATTGTTGCAAACTCTCTATCTTTAAATTCTACAAAAGCAAAATGAGGTTTCTATAAGAGAGAAGAAAAAAAAAAAAAAAAAAAAAAAAAAAAAAAGTAATATTAATAAAAATTAAGAAGATGGAAATAAAAATATGTTTAAAATAATATTAATATTATTTAAAAAAAAAAAATAAAAAAAAAATAAAAATAAATAAATTACTCTTCTCATCATTAAATAACCAGGTAAACTTTTAAATAAATTTTCAAAAGCGTCGTATGATACACGTTGTGGGATATCTTTTACAAATAAAACCCTTGATGGAGGTGCTTTATTTAAATCCATTGTTTTTTTTTTTTTTTTTTTTTTTTTTTATATAAATATTTGTTTTTTTTTTTTTTTCTTTTAATTTTAATTTTAATTTTTTATAAATGAAGTAAAAAAAAAAAAAAAAATTAAAAATAACAAAATTAAAAAAATTAAAAAAAAAAAAAAAAAAATCTTTTTTTAATTTTTTTTTTTTATTTTTATTTTTTAATTTTTATTTTTTTTTACATTTTTCATTCCGGACTGGAAAAACGTCTTTTTATTTTTTTTTTTTTAATATTTCAAAAAACACCTTTAGTGTGTGTGATTTACCAACTAATCAAATAAAAAAAATAAAAATGAGTGTAAATAAAATTATAGATTTTAGTAATAAATTTAGAAAAGAATTTCCATATGAAGAACTTGGTAAAATTAATTGGTTCCCAGGTCATATGGTAAAGAATAGGAGATTATTAGTTGATACATTAAAATTTATAGATATCGTAATGGAAGTTCGTGATTCTCGAGCACCAATTTCAACCGAGAATCCAATGTTATCAGAACTTTTAAAAGAATCTTCAAAAAAGAAAACTACAAAATTTATAGTTTTAAATAAAAATGATTTATCAAATAAACATTTACAATCAAAAATTAAACAATATTTTGAAAAACAACAACCTCAACTACTACCACTACCACAACAACAATCACAACAACAATCACAACAACAATCACAACAACAACCTCAACAACAATTTGTTGAATTTACACAATCAATTTTAACAGAATCACCACAAGCATTATCAATAAAATTAAATAAAGCAAATCCAAAACACCCATTTCAATTAGTAAAGAAAGCAGTTGAAATTCATCATAAATTAAATCCACCAAAGTATAAAAACTATTTAACAACTCAATTAATGAGACCATTGAATGTTTTAATTTGTGGTTTACCAAATGTTGGTAAATCAAGTTTTATCAATTCAGTTAGAAATGCTTCGAAAATTGGTAATTCAAAATCCGCAAAAGTCGGTGCACTACCCGGTGTAACTAGACATATTAGTGGTTTCGTCGCTTGTGAAGATCCACCAATTTTCATCGTTGACACTCCTGGTATTATGATACCTGGTAATTTAGATTCAAATGAAACTACACTCACTCTTGCATTATTAGGTTGTATCACTGAGAAAATAGTACCAATAATTTCATTATCTGATTTTTTATTATTTAAATTAAATTCAATTTCAAATTTTAATTATTTAAAATTAATTGAAAATGAAAATACAAAAGAAGAAGAAAAACAAGAAGAAAAACAAAATAATAATAATAATAATAATAATAATAATAATAATGATGATAATTTAATACCAACAAATTTAGATAAATTTTCAAATGAACCAACTGATGATATTAATAAATTTTTAAAATTAGTTTCAAAAAGGAATAAAATGTTATTATCAGGTGGTTTACCAGATTTAGAATTGGCTGCAAAATATTTTATTGCCCAATATAGAGAAGGAAAATTAGGTTGTTTCACACTAGATAAAATACAATTTCAACCAATTAATTCAAATCAAGAAGTTAAAAAAGATGAAAAAAAAGAAGTGAAAAAAGATGAAAAAAAAGAAGTAAAAAAAGGAAAAAAAAATGAAAAAAAAAAAAAGTGATGTAATTAACACACATGTATGCGCTTAATCCAAAAAAAGTAAACCTTTTTTTTTTATTTTTTTCTTTTTTATTTTTTAAAAAAATTTTTTTTTTTTTTTTTTTTTTAATCAAAATGTCTAAAAATAAAATTAACAAAATAAAAAATTTTTGGACTTGGGTTTGATATTTTCTTTATTTCCCAAAATAAAAGGAAATTTTTTGATTATTTTCCAAAATAAAAAAAAAATAATTGCGCCTTTTTTTTTTTTTTTTTTTTTTCAAAAATTATTAAAAAAAAAACAAAAACAAAAAAAAATATACGATTTTTTTTTTTTTTTTATTTTTCATTCACCTTATCTCCCCCTCATTGTATAAAATAAATAAATAAATAAAATTAAATTTTTGTATATTAAATAAATATATTTAAATTTTTGTATATTAAATAATGATTAAAAATTCAAATATTAATTCAAATAGTAGATTAGATGATCCAATTTTACAAGAAATTGAATTAAATAAAGTAGAGATTGGAAAGCATGCATCTTGGTCCGTTTCATCTGCAAAACCAGGATCAGGTGTTGAACAATTACGTGATAATAATTTAGATACATTTTGGCAGTATGTTTTAAACAAAAAAAAAAAAAAAAAAAATAATAAATTAATAAATTTTTCTGACAATAATTATTATTAATTTTTTTTATTTTTATTTTTTTTTATTTTTATTTTTATTTTTTTTAAAAAAAAAAATAAAAATAAAAATAAAAAAAAATAATAAATAATAAATTTTTCTGACAATAATTATTATTAATTTTTTTTATTTTTATTTTTTTTTATTTTTATTTTTATTTTTTTTAAAAAAAAAAATGACAGATCAGATGCACAGCAACCTCATCATATTACAATTCAATTCCCAAAGAAATGTTATATTGAAAACTTATTAATTCATTGTGATTATAAATTGGATGAAAGTTATACACCTTGTAAAATATCAATAAAAGCTGGTACAATATTACACGACCTTCAAGAAATTATATTAACAGAATTAGAAGAACCATCTGGTTGGATCAATATTCCATTAAGTTTTAATAATAAGTAGGTATTTATTTTTTAAAAATTTTTTTAAATTTTTTTAAATTTTTTTTTTTTTTTCTTTTTCTCATACATGCAATCGGTTTCAGTGTAAATTGGTCATATCTTTTTTTTTCAATCCAATCAATTTCAGTCCAATTTTCCAAAAAAAAAAAAAAAAAAAAAAAAAATTTTAAATTTAGGTTGTAAATTTTTGTGAAATTTACCAAATAAAAAAAAAAAAAATTAGGAAATTAAAAATGATTAAATATTAACGTTAAATTTTATAATAAAAAAATAATAATAATAATAATAAAAATTAACTACTAGTTCGCTTAAAGCAAATTTATTACAAATATCAATTTTATCAAATTTAAAAAATGGAAGAGATTCTCATATTAGGCAAATAAAAGTTTATGGAAAAAAAATGTATGTATTTGGGTTATAATATTCTACTACTAAAGTTTAATTACTAAATATTAATTTTTCTTTTTTTTTTTTTTTTTTTTTTTGGTTTAAAAAATTAGCTCAATAGAAAACTATACTCAATATCCAAAATTTAATTCACCAGAAGTATCAATGTTTCAAACTTTAAGATAAGATTCATTACTTTATTTTTAGGTTTATTTTTTTTTTATTTTTATTTTTTTTTAGATATATTTTTATTTAATGAAAAAAAAAAAAAAAAAAAAAAAAAAAAAAGGTAATTAATTATTTATGGAAATAGAAACAACACCCCAAAAACCACCAACAATTTCTGTGCTTTTTTTTTTTTATTTTTTTTATTTATTTTATTTTTTTTATTTTTTTTTTTTCGAAATTTTTTTTTTTTTTTTTTATTTTTTTTTTTTTCATAAAACACTTATTATTTTTTTTTTTATCTTATATTTGATAGATTTGGTAACACACATATATAACCAACCGTTAAAACCGTACCATATAAAAAAAAATTTTATTTTGATCAATATATTTTTTTTTTTTTTTTTTTAATCATATATTTTTTTTTTTAATATTTTATTAATTTTTGTCATTAAAAATAAAAAAAAAAAAAGCCAAAAAAAAAAAAAATAAAAAAATAAAAAAAAATAAAAATAAAAATAAAAAAAATAAAAATAGAGGTAGAAAAAGAAAACAAAATAAAAGAAATCTATTAAATTTTATTACAGATTATTTTAAAAACAAACAAAAACAAAAACAAAAATTAAAAATCAAAAAAAAGAGATAGGGGAAAAGATATCGTATTTTCATAAAAAATATAAAAAATAAAAAATAAAAAAATAAAAATAATTATTTTATTTAGCTACATAAAATCCAAAAAAAAATAATAATAATAAATAAATAAATTAATAAATTAATAAATTAATTAATAAATAAATAAATAAGAAGGAAGTAAAGAAAAGTAAAAAATAAATTAAATTAAAAATGATAAATAATGAATTACCAATAAATGGAGATATTGGTGGTGGTGGTGTTGGTGTTGGTAGTAATGGTATTGAAAAAAATAAAGAAAATAATCAAGATAAAGTTAAAGAATCAACAATTAGCACTAGAAAAAAAAGAGATTTAGTTCAATGTTCAAATTGTAGTATTCAATTACCAATATCATCATATAAAACTCATATTAGTAATTGCACACCAATTTATTCGAAACCATCGATTACATTATCAATAAATTCACCACCAAAACACCAATCATCATCTTCATTAAAAGAAGCCACAAAAAGACTTTCATTATCACCAAAATCTCCATCACAACAACCATTATCACCAAACTCAATTAAAACTAGAAAAATGACGGGATCAATACCAACTCCATTATTCATTATTAATAATAATAATAATGATAGTAACAATACCACAAATAGTAATAATACAAACAATACACCAAATTCTAAAATTAAGAGAGGAAGAATGTCATCATCAAATGTAATCCAACCAAAACCAACAGTAAAGAAAACACCAACAAAATCACCATCATCAAAATCACCTTCAAAATCACCTTCAAAATCACCAACAAAATCATCTTCAAAATCACCATCAAAATCACCTTCAAAATCACCATCAAAATCTGAAACAACATCACCAAAAAAGAGAAAATATATAGCACCAAATAATAGTTCACAATCTACAACACCAACATCATCAACATCAACTTCACCAACATCAAAATTAAAACAAACTCAATATAAGGTAATTATTATTATTATTATTATTATTACTATTATAATTTTATATTTATATATATATATATAAAATATTAATTTTTTATTATTTATTTTATGAAAAAAAGGGATGGGCAAAAAATACAATTAGTGAATGGAGAATACCAGAAGCACCAGTATTTTATCCAACTATTGAAGAATTTAAATCACCATTAAGATATATTGAATCGATTAGACCAATAGCAGAGAAATATGGTATTTGTAAGATTGTACCACCATTCAAGAGTGATTCAATTACAAAGAATATTGATCCAAAGAAATTTAAATTTAAAACTAAAGTTCAAAATATACATCAATTGAAGAGACGTTGGAATGGACCTAATGAATTGTTTGTATCTGATTTATGTGAGTTTTTAGATAAGAAAACCAATACACCATTGGAATCATTACCAAAATATGATGGAAGGGATTTAGATTTCTATACATTGTTTTTAGAAGTCAATAGATGGGGTGGTTGTAATGAGTGTACTCATTCCTCCAAATGGAATGAAGTCATAAAGGTATTGAAAGTAACTGATTTCTGTAGTAAACCAATTCAAACCTTAAAGAATTATTATCATCGTTATTTGGATGATTTCGAATCTGATAGTAGAAAGAAATTCATGATAACTCATAAATTAACTTCAAAAGATCAAATTGATAATCATTTATTTGTAAATGAAATCATTCAACAATATAATCAATATAGTAAATTTTATAGTGAATTTGAAAAAGAAGAATCTTTAAATAATATTAAAAATAATAATAATAATAATAATAACAATAGTGATGATGAAAGAGATGAAGGTTCTGATGATAATAATAATCAAAATAAAAATATTAATAGAAATATTGAAAGAGAAATTATTATTGAAGATTCAGATGATGAAAAATTAAATAATAATAATAATAATGATTATGATTATGATTATGAAGAATCTGATGAAGAATCTGATGATGACCCAACAAAAGGTGTGGTTTTAAGAAAAAAAGAATTAAAGAAACCAATAATACAAAATAAAACTATAACTACTCCAAAGAAAAGAGGTAGAAAGAGAAAGGTTCAACAAGAAATTAAAAAGGAGATAGAAGAAGAGGAAGAGGAAGAAGAAGAACTTGTAGAAGAAGAAAAAGAAGAACACATTGTATATAATAATAATAATAATAATAATAATATTAAAGAAGATAATTTAAATGATTTAGATGATGATTCAGATGATTCAGATGATTCAGATGATTCAAAACAAGAATTTGGATTTTATGAAGGTAATACATATTCTTTGGAGGAATTTGAAATATTAGCTGCAAATTTTTCAAAGAAATGGTTTCCAGATGGTAATAATGATCCAAATACGGTTGAAAATGAATTTTGGAGAATTGTAGAGAATGGTGATGAAAATGTTCAAGTTCATTATGGTAGTGATTTAGATGTTACAACACATGGAAGTGGTTTCTCTAGAACTACAAATACGCAACCAAATGAACATTGGAATCTTAATCAAATGCCAAAGATGGAGGAATCATTATTCTCTCATCTTACAGAGACAATCGCTGGTGTAACCGATCCAATGATGTATGTTGGTATGTTGTTTTCATCATTTTGTTGGCATAATGAGGATAATTATCTCTATTCTATCAATTATCTTCACAAGGGTACCTATAAGACTTGGTATGGTGTGCCAGGCTCATGTTCGGATCAGTTTGAGAAAGTTATGAAAAATCTTGTGCCAGAGTTATTCGAAAAACAGCCTAACCTTCTCTACCTTTTAATTACAATGATTTCGCCAGATGTATTCAAGCGTCGTCATGTTCCAATCTATAAATGTTTACAAGGTCCTGGTGAATATGTAATTACATTCCCACAAGCGTATCATGCTGGTTTTAGTCATGGTTTTACAATTGCTGAAGCTGTTAATTTTGCACCACCAGATTGGATTCCATTTGGCAGTAGTTCCATCGAAAGATATCAAGAGACTCATCGTTCTTCAGTGTTTTCTCATGATCAACTACTCTATACCATTGCAAATAGATCACCATCATCTGATCTTTCAGTTTGGTTATCTAAAGAATTTCAAAAAATTAAATCAAAAGAAAACTCATTACGTAATCAATTATTAAAACGTAATCCAACTCTAATCATTGAAAAATCTCAAAAATCAACCCAAGAAATCTTAAATAATGAACCACTTCAATGTTTTGTTTGTAAATATGATTGTTTTCTTTCTTTTATTCAATGTAGTGAACATTCAATTGAAATTGATGATTTTAATCAACATCAATGGTTAGATAATAGTAATGATAGTATAGGTAGTAATTTTAATAATAATAATAATAATAATAATAATAATAATAATAATAATAATAATAATAATAATAATAATAATAATAATAATAATAATAATAGTAATAATAAAACTATTAAAATTTGTTGTCTTTCTCATTTTGAAGATCTTTGTGATTGTAATAAAAAGAAATTAATTTCTATATTTTCAATTGAAGATTTAGATAAAACAATTTCAAGTGTAAATAAAATTCAACATCAACATCAACAACAACAACAACAACAACAACAACAACAACAACAACAACAACAACAACAACAACAACAACAACAACAACAACAACAACAACAACAACAACCAATCCAACCAACATCAACATCAACATCAAATAGTAATAATAATAATAATATAATACAACAACAACAACAACAACAATCAACACCATTAACAATTAAACCAATTTCAAATGCTCCACTTTCACCATCTTTACCAACTACAAGAAATATTCTTCATAAACCTGTATATAAATTTCCACACCCATCTTCAAATGAAATTTCTCCAACTCCATCACTTACTTTAATTTTCTCAAAAAATTTAAAAAATTCAAGTTTAATTAAATTTAAAATAAATAAATAATTTATAATTTTTTTTTTTAATATATAAAACTTTTTTTTTTTTTTTATTTGTTTTTTTTAGAAATGTTTGTTTAACATAATAATTATTTATAAATATTGAACACCTATTATTTGAGAACCAATACATTTACCTAATTCTTGAGCATGATGGCTTTTATCACTATAATAATAAATTGTATTTTTAAAACAATAAAATATTTTACTAACATCACCAACTGGTTTTATATCAACAAAACTAAATCTAGATTTTATTTTTTATTTTTTTAATTATCTAAAATTAGATAATGATAATTTTTCATGTTTTTTTTTTTTAAAAATTAATAATTAATAGTTACCCATTTTTTAAAATTTCTGAAATACCATTTGTAATATTTGAATAAATTCCATCCATACCACACATTGATGATAATTGTTCCACTGATGAAACAAATAATGACCATGAAAATTGTCCATTTCCTTGAGTTTTTACATAATTCATCATTTGTAAAACACCTTTTGAACAAATACCATTTGTATCATTTTTATTATTCTCTATTATTACTTTCTTTTTTTTTTTTTTTTTTAAATTATTTTAAAATAAATTCAAATGTTTATATATAAAATAAATAAAAAAATAATCTTACTTGAACATTTAATATTACTTCACTTGCAAACATTTCATATTCAATTGAATTTGAAAAAAGAAACCATGGAATATGGAATTTTTCAGAATGATTATCATTTGAAAATACAGCTGGGGATGAGTTTGGTTTTGGTAAATCTTTACCTAAACTAAAATTAAAATTTAAATATAAGGTAATTAAAAAAAAGAGTAATAATATAGTTTTCATTATTTATTTTTTTTATAATTTTTTTTTTTTTACTAATTGTATTTTTATTTAAATAAACAATATACAATAAATTTTTAATTTTTAATTTATACTCTTGATATTTTTTTTATTTTAATGAAAGAAATCTTGATAAGATTTATTTTTGTTTGTAGTTAAAAATGGTGTGAAATTTTTAGTTTTTTTTTTTTTTATTTTTTTTTTCTTTTTAATATTTCAATTTTCCAAGATATTGTTTATTTTTGGACCAAAAATAAGTGTGCCCCAAAACATATAGTCTGAAGAAATAAAATAGTTATCGGATTTAAAAAATAGTTGTCAAAAATTGAAAAAATAAAAAAAAGAAAATAAAAACCATGAAAACACTAAATTATTAATATATTATTTCCAAATTTTTTTTTTCTTATCTTTTTTTTTTTTTTTAATGGGTTAATTACAACAATTATTTATTTCTTTGTTAAATTAAAAAGATTTTTTTTTTTAAAATTAATTTTGACTTATTAAATTTTGAGAAAATTAAAAATTAAAAAAAAAATTCCCATAATTGAAATTGTGCACACCCTTAAATTTTTTTTTTTTTATTTCAACTCAAATTTTTTACATTATCCTTAAAAACCCTCTTTATAATTTAAAAAAATAATAATGTCAAAAGTTAAAAAAATAAAAACAGATAATAATAATAAAATATTTCAAGATATTATTGATTTTGAAATTTTAAAATCTATAATCAATTATTTATTAATCAGCAAAAAAAATAAAAATAAAAATAATAATTAATAAATTTTATTTTAATAGAAATGAAATATTAAATTATATATTAGTTTCAAAAAAGTGGTATAATTTTATATCGTTAACAATATCAAAAAATATTATTAATAAATTATTTGAATATTGGTTAGATATTAATCATAATGATTATAACTCATTTATTGAAAATTTTAATAATAAAAATCAATATGATAAAAATAATTTATTTTTTGAAAGTGGTAAACAAAATAAAATTAGGTTTAATAAAGAATTTTCAATTATAAAAATCAAAGAATCTGTAACAACTGGTGGTCGGTATCATCAGTATTAATTTTTCCTAATGATTTCTTTATTGTGTTGGTTATTGCTGCTGAAGTTATTGGTGTTGTAATGTTGGGTGATGATGGTGGTGTCGTATGATTATTCAATTGTTGTTGAGATTGTTGATTTATTAATTGAATGTGTTGTTGAAGAAGCTGATTTTGTTTATCTATTTGTTAACCTACAATTTTTAAATTTATATTATTATTTTATATGGTGATTTTGTGTGTGGCATTTTTAATATCTGGTATCTAATATCTGTTATGAAAACTTTTGTGAAATTCAAATTAATTTAATTTTTTTTTTTTTTTTTTTTTTTTTTTTTTTGAAAATTAAATTTAATTTAAAATTAATTAAATTTAATTACAACGGGAGAAAACCCCTTTAAACAAAACAATAAAATAAATTATTATTATTTTCTGAATTGTATGTGTCATAACAAATTGTTGAAACAAAACTATATTCTAAATTATTATTATTTATTTTTGAATTATTGTTTAGTTGTGTTTAGTGAGTTTATTATATAAAATGAAACAATTTATTAAAATGAATTAAGTTAGTAATAATTAATATTGAATTATCAATTCAATATTAATAGTTATTTTTAAATGTTCTGTTTAGAACATTTCATAAAATTAAATAAATATTAGTATTAACAAGATATTTTTTTGAGATCTTGTTACAGAATCAATAATCAATGATTATTTTAAATTCAATTTGTTTTTATATATGATTACAATTGATGATTTTAAAGAAATTAAAAATAAATTTGAAATTAATCAATTAGTTTATAATAGAATTGAAGTTAATTTTGAAAATTATTGTGGTTTAAATGATGATTATACTATGTTCAAAATAAGTGAATATGTATCAAATGAAAATTCAGAAACCATATCAAATTTATTTAAAATATTAGAATTAAATTCTGATTTTTGGTTGAATGATGGTTATATTCCAAATTTTGAAGATGAAGGTAATAAGAAATGCACTGAAATATATTTTAATAATTTATTAATTGGTGGTTATAATAAAAATGTAGGTAAAGATGGAGAAACAGTAAAGGTATTCAAAATTTTCAAAGGTAAAAATTTAATTTATGATGGACCTAGTGCAATTTTTGATTTTTTAACAAGTGTCAACTATTCAGCTTATTTGACCCAGATCGATTAAAGTAAAAAAAGAAAATAAATGTGAAGATTTTGTTGAAGCACGTCATTGAATCAAAGTTCATCAATTTGAAAATTTACATTCAATTACAATATGGCTGCTGAAATTAATACGGTAATTTTGGCAGACCTAAGTCCCATGCCAAAATTAATATGGCTGCTGAAATTAATATGGTAATTTTGGCATGGGACAAATAACAACTAACTATTTTCAAATATTATCAAACATATCAAAACAAATGGGATCTACTAGTTTCTATGATGATAACTCCGAATTTAATCAAATGGTTAATTCATTCATTACAAGAAAATCTTTAAAGAATTAAAAAATAACATTGATAATTCCAATAGATTATCCAATCGATAATGAAGGTTGTGTTAATTATGATGATGGAAGTGATCATGAAATGTGTGCTAATGAAATAAATAAAACTATAGAATACTATTCTAATTGTTTTAAACCATTATTTTCAGAATTAAATACATCAATTGAAAGAATTGAATTTGATTGTATGGATCGATACATTTTCAAATTTATTAAATAATAAATCAATTAAATATTATCTTTATATGGTAATAGTGATTTCATTGTTTACTCATTAGAACCAATTGGTGGTGGTGATGGTGATGGTGATGGTGGACACAAAAACAACTACAAGAACAAGAACAAGAACAACAACAAAAATCAGATAACATAAATTTAAAAGAAAATAAAATTATAATTCTACATGATATTTATTTTCAAGAATTAAATATTATTAAAAATCCATTTTTCACAACAGTAATAAAGAAAATGCATACAGCTTGTTATTATGGATAGAAAAAATAAAAATAAAAACAATTGAAAATCTTTATTATAATATAATTTTTATAATAAAATTGTAGCTAATATTGAAACTAATAGTGGCATTTTTCATCCAGATAATTCAACTTTATTTCTGATATTTTTGGTTTGTTGAGCTGGTTGAGCTGAATCACATAGAAATCCACCTCAATAGTTATTGATTGATGAGCCAACTGTTGTAGTTTGGCCATGAAGTGATTGGTTGAGTTTGATCATTTAATAATGGTGTGGTTGGTTGTGTATTGAGTTTGACCTAATCATAATCACAAGGTTTATAAGTGCTGAAGACATTTTGATGATTGCTGTGGTTGTGTGGGGGCAGTTGGTGCTACTGTTTTACTAATAATAACAAGATATTAGTAACCAAACTATCTGAACCTTCATTTTTATTATTTTCATGTTCTTATATTTGAATAATTACTGTTGTACTTGTTAAATTATTGAAAGAATGAAAGAACTGTTTGAATTGGTTTCATTACAGTTGATGGTTGTTGTGGTGGACTACTGTTACTACAAATACTATCTCAATGGATATTGTGTGCTCTTTTCGTTCGCATGAGATTTATCACTTGAAAACCACTTGAGTTTCTATTGTTGTTTGGTACTGATAGAAAATATTAAACCAGATTGTTGATCCGTTTTTTTTTCTTCCCCATCCCATTGAAAAAAAAAAAAAAAAAAAAAAAAAAAAAATTATAATTTTAGAAGAAAAAAAAATATCTTGGTCAGTTTTTTTTTTTTTTTTTTATTGGGATGAAAAAAAAAAATTTTAAAAAAATAATAATGTCAACAAATAAAAAAATTAAAACAGATAATAAAAATAAAATATTTCAAGATATTATTGATTTTGAAATTTTAAAATCTATAATCAATTATTTATTAATCAGCAACAAAAATAAAAATAATAATAAAAATAGCAATACCTGTAATCAATATAAAATTAATAAATTTTATTTTAATAGAAATGAAATATTAAATTATATATTAGTTTCAAAAAAGTGGTATAATTTTATATCATTAACAATATCAAATAATATTATTAATAATAAATTATTTGAACATTGGTTAATTAATAATAATATAAATAATTCATTTATTGAAAATTATAATAATCAAAATCAATATGATAAAAATAATTTAATTTTTGATAGTGATAAAAAAAATAAAATTAATTTTAATAAAGAGTTTTCAATTATAAAAATCAAAGAATCAATAATCAATGATTATTTTAAATTCAATTTATTTTTACATAAGATTACAATTGATGATTTTAAAGAAATTAAAAATAAATTTGAAAATAATCAATTACTTTATAATAGAATTGTAGTTAATATTTGTATTATTGAATTCACACCATATAATAGTGAATTATATGAATATGTATCAAATGAAAATTCAGAAACCATATCAAATTTATTTAAAATATTAGAATTAAATTGTGATAATTCGTTGGAATATGGTTATATTCCAGTTTCTGAAGAGGGAGATAAACTTAATAACAAATACAATGGGTTATATTTAAATAATTTATCAATTGATGGTTTTGATACATATGTAGATGAAGATGAAGATACATTAAAGATTTTTAATATTTTAAAAGGTAAAAATATAATTTATGGAGTATATGATACTAAAAGTAATGAAAGTCCAACACATATCAATTATTCAGCATTATTTGATCCAGATAATTCAGGTCAACAAGTTGAATCAATTAAAGTACAATGTTGTACTGATTATGAAGAGGCTGTTGAAGCACGTCATTTAATCAAAGTTAATCAATTTGAAAATTTACATTCAATTACAATACCAATTAATTCATTTCAAATATTATCAAACTTATCTGAAGAAATGGAATTTCATACATTATACCGAAATAGGGCAGAATTAGGTAATTCAGGAAATATGAAATCAGAATTAAATCAAATGATCAATTCATTCATTACAAGTAAATCTTTAAAGAATTTAAATATCAAATCGGAAAATTCAATTGAACACTTTCATCCAAATCATTATTATGATGGTAATAGTGATCATGAAATTTTTGTTAATAAAATAAATGAAACTATAGAATCATATTCAAATTCATTTAAACCATTATTTTCAGAATTAAATACATCAATTGAAAGAATTGAATTTGATTGTATGGGTTTATTAAATATCGATACATTTTCAAATTTATTAAATAATAAATCAATTAAATATTTATCTTTATATGGTAATAGTGATTTCATTGTTTACTCATCAAAACCAACTGGTGATAATGGTGGTAGTAAATTACATGAAGAAACTATTTCAATTAATCAATATTTATTTGAAAATATATTTACATCACCATTAACACCAATTAGACATTATAAAATTAATATCAAAAATTCAAAACAAATAAAATCAATATTTAATTTAATATTAAATAATATTTTTAAATTACAATTATATTCATTAATATTTGAATTTAATGAAAACGAATTAATTTGTGAATTTGTTAAAGAATTTAAAAATTTAATAAATAATATTTCAATACAACTACAACAAGAACAACAAGAACACCAAAAATCAAAAAACATAAATTTAAAAGAAATTAAAATTAAAATTAATAACGATAATGAATATTCTCAAGAATTAAATAGTATTAATAATCCATATTTCACAACAGTAATAAAGTATATTTCACAAGAGTAATAAATGGTTAATAATAATAAAAAATATAAAGTATAAAATAAAAAATAAAAACCCATTATCTAATGAAAATGAGTATCCCAAAGAGGACCTGATTTATTTTTGATTATTTTTTTAAAGAAAATAAAAGGTTCTTTTTTTTTTTTTTTTTTTTTTTTTTAATTTCTCGTAAAGAAATGTGGATGTGAATCTGTTTCTTCTTAGTTGATGATGTAACATGAGTAGTTGATAGACCAGTAGTGGTTGATCATACAGCATTTAAAATAATTACGACATTGAATATTTGCCATCTTTAAAGTCTCTATTGCAGATCGAATGAGCCATCAAAATCCTTCAAAAAATCATTTCTTTCATTGATTAAAACTGTATTCATCGATTGCATGAAACATAATTCGACATTGTTACATTATGTTGAATCTCTACTATTTGACCTTTATGATTA
The DNA here is from genome assembly GCF_000004695.1 of Dictyostelium discoideum AX4. NCBI lineage: Eukaryota > Evosea > Eumycetozoa > Dictyosteliales > Dictyosteliaceae > Dictyostelium > Dictyostelium discoideum. The sequence goes on from NC_007087.3 coordinate 2,093,522, forward strand.
ACTTTAGCTGGTCTGCAAATCCCAATATTGATGATAATGACAGAACTAAAAATATAAAAAATAAAACTTCATTTGCTAAACCTGCTTTATCAATTAACGCTTCTGTACCTAAATTACCAATAATTGGTCGACCATAGGTTGATTTATATTTTTTTTTTTTGCTTCACTTTTAACCCAAATGTATATATTTATTTGTTTATTTGTTTAAAATTGAAAAAATGAAAATAAAAAAAAAAAAAATAAAAAAAAAAAAGAAAAAAAAAAAAAAAAGAAAAAAAAAAAAAAAAAAAAAAAAAATAATAAAACATTCCAAAAGTAATTAACGTTTTTTTTTTTTTTTTTTTAAATTTTTTTTTTTTTTTTTTCCTTTAAACAAAGAAAACCAACATGTTTTATAAAACATTTGGTTTTTTATTTATTTATTTAATTATTTTAATTAGTGGTACTCTTTCTCAAAAAGAAATAGATAGTAGTAATGAACAACCAGTTATTGAAGTTTTCTTAGTACCACATAGTCATTGTGATGTTGGTTGGCTTAAAACAGTTGAACAATATTATACTGAAAATGTAACATTAATTCTTAATAATGTCATTGAAACTTTAACAAAAGATAAATCAAAAAAATTTAATTGGGCTGAAATGTAAGAAAACATAATATCATTTTTTTTTTTTTTTTTTTCTAATTATTATTTATTATTTATTATTTACTAATAAAAATAAAAAATTAAAGAATTTATTTTGAAAGGTGGTGGAATGATCAAAATGAAACTTTACAAAATCAAGTTAAACAATTAATTTCAAATAAACAATTTTATTTTGTAGGTGGTGGATGGACACAAAATGATGAAGCAATAACGGATTATCAAGCAGTAATTAATCAAATGACATTAGGACATCAATTTCTTTTCAATCAATTTGGAATTAAACCAGAGATTGGTTGGCAAATTGATCCATTTGGACCATCAACTTTAACACCAACATTATTTAAATTAATGGGTTTTAAATATCATGTTATTAATAGAATTGATGAAAGAATAAAATATATTTTCAATGCAACTGAAATGAATATTCCAGAATCTGGTATAATGACAATAGAAAGAGAATTTGAATTTTTATGGTACCCATCTTCAAATAATCCAAATATTTCAATATTTACTCATGTTTTAGATCATCATTATGAATCACCATCGTAATTATTAAAATATTATTATATTATATTATTAATATTTATCTAATTAATTACAAATATATATGTTAATTTGTTTTTTTTTTTAAAAATTAAAAGTTTAACAATTGTAGATTATGAAATACCAAATTTAACATATACATCAGGATTTGATTTTGAAGGTAATCCTAAAATTAATCCACCAATTACAATTTTAAATCTTAGATTTAGAGCAGATTTATTAGTAAAGATTATTAAAGAAAGAATTGATTTATTTAGACATAATAATCTTTTATTACCATTTGGAGGTGATTTTAGATTTCAAGATTCAAAAATAGAATTTAATAATATGGATAAATTAATTAAATTTATAAATTCAAATCAAAAAACTTATGGTGTAAATATAAAATATTCAACTGTTGATGAATATTTTGAAAAAGTAATACAAGATACCAATATTAATTGGAAGGAGGATACAACAACAACAACGACAACAACAATACCAATTGGTGGTGATGAATTCCCAAAATTATCAAATTTAGATTATTTTGATTATACGAAATGTGATTATAATGATTATCAAAAGTATAAAACATGTTCATTATATTATAGTGGTTTCTTTAGTTCTTATTCAGAATTGAAACAAATTTCAAGACAATCTGATAGTTTATTAAGAATTGGTGAATTTTTATATTCATTTGCAAATTTAATATCAAATAATAATAATAATGATGATGATGATGATGATGATAATGATTTTAATATTCAATTAAAAGAAATTTCTAATATATTAGTTCAACATAGAAATGTTAGTGGAATACTTACACATCATGATGCAATTACAGGTACAGCTAAAACTAAAGTTAGAGATGATTATCTTTTAATGTTGAATCAAGTACAATCGAATACAATGAATAATGTAATTCCTAATATTGTTGGATATCTATTATCAAATAAATCAATTCAAAATTTTGATTACTCTTGTAATAATACAATCATTATGAATTCACCACAAATTGGTGATATATTTTCAATTTCATTTACAAATAGTTTAGGATGGGATCGTTCAGAATATATTCAAATTCAATTACCACCTTCAACCATTGTAACAGTTTATAATTATAATTTGATTTCAATTCAATCTCAAATAGTTCAAAGATTTGATAAAGATAATCAAACATTTCTTTATTTTAATGTTGAAACACCATCATTAGGTATTTCAACTTATTTCATTATAATTACTTCAACCAATGATGACAATGTTGATGATGATGTTGATAAAGTATTTGGTGATGATGAATTATTAATATATCTTTTAAAAAATGGAATTTTAAGTAAACCTATTTTATCAGAGATTAGTGAAATTTCAGAATTATCATCATCATCATCATCGTCATCGTCATCATCATCGTCACAAATTACAATCGGAAATTCGAAATTTAATTTAAATTTCAATTATTTAAATGAAAATTATAATCTTTTAACTTTAACAAGTTTTGATGATTTAATTGAAAATGAATATTCAATACCAATTACACAAAATTATATAGAATATATTAGTGGTAATGATAATTCGTATATATTTAAACCAAGTGGTTTACCAGTTAATTTAAAACCAGAATCTCCTAAATTTTATAAAGTTACAGGTTCATTAGTTCAAATGATTACAATTTTATATACAAATAATTGTTCACAAACTTATATAGTTTATAATTCAACAACAACAACAACAACAACAACTACTACTACTACTACTACCAACAATGATGATTCACCACCATTAGAATTAATAAATGATGAACAATACTTTGAAATTGATAATATTGTTGCAGCAGGTTGGAATAAAGAAATTGGTAGTCAATTTAGTAGCGAATCAATTAATAATGATAAAACTTTCTATACTAGTAATGGTTTAGAATTAATTGAAAGAAATTATAAATCATTATTTAATGATACAACAGAATTTAATATGATTGCTGGTAATTATTATCCAGTGATTAATACAATTCAAATTTTAGATAATAAATCAAAAAAACAATTAACAATATTAACAAAACAAAGTTTTGGTGCAAGTAGTCAAAATAATGGTGAATTAAATTTACTTTTTATAAGAAGATCCACTGATCAATTTGTAACACTTAATGAAACAATGAATGATATTTCCAATCCTTTAATTAAAATTAAAGTATTATTTGGTAATTCAAATTCAATTGAAAATATTAGAACACCACATTCATTATTATTAGAGAATCCATTATTACCAATTTATTCAATTGTTTCCGATATTACAATAGATAAATGGATATCAATTTATAATACAGTATTTAAACCATTTAAAACTTCATTACCTTATAATTTACATTTATTAACATTTACAAAACAACAACAACAACAACAACAAGATTTCAATGAAGATAATCCTTTGGATTATTTCATTAGGTTTTTAAATATATATGAAATTTCTCAAAGTGAATCATTTTCACAACCAATAGAATTTAAATTAACAAATTATTTTAATAATTTTAATATTACAAATATTAGAGAATCTTCATTAACTTTTAATTCAATTATTAATAATAATACCAATTCAATAATTTTAAATCCATTAAATTTAATTTCCTTAATTATTACAATTAGTAAAAATTAAATGACTAATGAAAAAAAAAAAAAAAAAGTGTTAACACTTTTAAGTTAAAAAAGTGTTAGAAAAAATAAAACAAAAATTGATTGATTTGGTCATTTATTTTTTATATCTTTTTTTTTTTTTTTTTCTTAATTTTAATTCTTTTAATCATTAGTATTGTCCTTAAATAAGAATTATAGAAAGTCAAAAAAAAAAAAAAAGATTTATTTATGATAAATTCTGATTAAAAAAAATAAATAAAACTTTTAAATTTATAATTTTATTATTTTATAAATATTATTTTTAACTTTTAACTTTAAAAAATAAAAAAAAAATATTATTTTTTTATTTTTTTTTTTTTTTTTACTTTTTTTCAAATTTTTTTTTATTTTTTTTATTTTTTTATTTTTTAATTTCAATTAAAAATGGATAAATTATTTCAATCTGTATTTAATAATATTTATATATCAAGATTAATATTTAATTATTCTATATTATATAAAAAGAATGAAGTTGTAAGATTTGAAGATAGAGAATCATTATTAAATTATACAGAAAGAGAATTTATTAGAAAAATTGTATATTATGGTAAAGAGTTGAAGATTGGAGATTTACCAAATAATGGTGCACTAAAAGAGATTTCATTTCGTTCGATCAATCAAAGATCAATTTCAGGAAAAGATGTTCCATTTGGTGTTGAAGTTATTGAATTTAATGGTTTTTCAGGAAATTTAAATGAATATCCTTCAACATTAAATAAAGTCATTCAATTAATCATACCACCAGATGATGATGTAAATTTTGAAATACCAGCAAATATAACCTCATTATCAATTCGATGTTATAAACCATTAAAAGAAGTTTCAAAATATTTACCAAATTCAATTAAAGAATTAGAATTTGAAAATAATTATAAAGTTTATGATTGTTTTTATCAAGATTATGAAGAAAATGATGAAGATGAAGTGGAAAATGAAATTAATAATAATAATAATAATAATAATAATAATAATAATAATAATAATAATAGCAATAATTCAAAAATTATACTACCAAATAATTTAATAAAATTATCATTAGGTAAATATAATATAAAGTATTTAGCAGAAGGAATTTTACCAAAAACAATTGAACAATTAGAAATTTCAACTTGTAAATCGAAAAATGTATTTGATAAAGTTAATAATGAATACTTTGAAAATAATAGTAATTATAGCATTGGTTTATTTAATGTTTTAAGGTCATTGGAAAATCTTAAAGTATTATCAATTGATACAAGAAGTTTAATTACTAAAGAATCAAATTTAAAAGATTGCGATTCAATTAAAGATTTAACAATACATTGTAATTGTGGATATGACCCTAAAAAAGATTATCTTGAACAGTCAATTGAAGAATTCTCTTTACCACAGAGTGTAACAAAATTAAAGTTACTCGACTTTACAATGAATAAAATTCCATCAAATGTAATCCCAAATGGTGTACTATCACTAACAATTGATAGAATAGAAATCGTTGAATTACCACCATCTTTAACTTATTTAAAACTTTATGAAAAACCTGCTTATTATTACACAAAAGAAGAATCACTTTCTTTGTTATCTTTATTACCAAAATCATTAACTAAACTTACAATACCACATTATTTCCAGGATTTCAATTTAATATACAATGACAATATTAAAAAAATAAAATTTAGATGAAATAATCTTTATATATTTATTTATTTTTTAATATTAACAAGTTTTTAATAATAATAATATTAATAATAGTAATATTAATAATAGTAATAAGAATAATAATGATTAACAAACAATAATAATTATTTTAATTATTAATTTATTAGTTTTATATTTTAGAGTTTTCGTTCGAAACTTATAAAAACTGAAAAAATGAAAAAAATAAGTTGATTCAAGCTTTACAGCATTCATATAATATTTTAATTGTGTGTTTATTTTTTATTATGACCATCCGGATATCCGAAGTTCGGATTTCCATTTTACAGCAAAAAGCTCCCTGTCCGGGAATTGAACCCGGGCCTTTCGCGTGACAGGCGAAAATCCTCACCACTAGACCAACAAGGATGATTTTGTGATTTCTTTTTATTTTAGCCCGGAAATAAAGGTTTTAATTACAAACTAATTCTTAAAAATTAGTTTGTATTCAGAGCGGGAATCGAACCCACGACCTAATCCGTGTTAAGGATTCGTGATAACCGACTACACCATCCGAACTAATCGTTATTTTTTAATTAGAATAACTACTACCGATTTTTAGACATTCGAATTTAAAAAAAAAATGATTTTTAAACATGAAAAAAAAAAAAAAAAAAAACGATTTTTAAATTATCAATAATTAATTAATTTATTATTTTATTTGTGTAAAAAAAAAAAAATTAAAATTTTATAAAATTGATTGCTTTTATTTATTTTTTGGAATTATGGACTTGGTATCAGTCTTTCGTGTATAAAAAATAATTAAAATACCAATGATAATTGATAAAAGGTTAACAGAAAAACTAATAATGAAAGAAAGTACAAAACAATGATTACCATAGCATTGACCATCAATTGAATTTTCAGAGAGTCTATCGTAAACCTTACTGCTAAAAGTACTGAATATTAGTGCACCAGAAGCTGAAGATAATGCCAACTAAAATATTAAAAATAGTGTTAGAATTTATTTATTATTTTATCAATATTGGTATATAAAAATTATAAAATTAAATTGAAAAAAAAAGTAAATACATACAAAACCGAAATTAAGACCAAATCTTCTTGGACCAAATCTGAATGTTGCTAATAAAACCATAATTGAAACAATTCCACCATAACCAATACCAGTGAAAAGAGTAGCTGGGTAAAATATAGGTTTTAATTCAAATGCACAAACTAAATGAGTTAGTGTAATTATTAAACTTGATAAAACAACACACCAAAATCTTGATACTTTTTTCGAACTATTTATAAAAATAAAAATAAAAATAAAAATATTATTAATACTTTTTTTTCTATTTAAATAATAAATATATATATATATATATATATACATAAATAAATAAACATACATTAAATCTGATAAAAATCCCATTCCAACTCTACCAATTAAATTACCAATTGAAAAAACAATAACCAAATTACTTTGTGTTGAATCTGGTTCTCGCAAAGATTCAGCCATAATTGCAATATTATTTAAAAACATAATACTACAACCACCAGCAAAGAAATAAATTATCCATAAGCCCCAAAATTCAACCATTTTTAATAATTTTAAACCGGAAACATCTCTTTTACCATCTAAAAAGTTTGGATTAGAAGTATCAATTGAATTTAGATGTGATGATAAATTTGAATTTGATGGTGATGAAGATAATGAAGAAGATGATGATGATGAACCTTCACCCAATAGTTTAGTTTTATCGTTGTTTGATATATTATTATTAGTATTATTATTATTACCATTTGTAATAATACCATTACCACTACCATTTAAATTACTTTCTTCATCTTTTGAAATTATATATTTTTGTTTTTCATTAATATCATCATCAGATTGATAAGCTTCATTTTGTTGTTTCTTTTGCTGTTCGTTATCTTCATTTTCATTAGTTTCATCGAAAATTTCAGGTTCCTCAACACCTTCGATTTTAACAAGTCTTACAATATAAGTTGCAATAAACGATACAATTGATAACAGAATTGCAATAAATAATAAATATCCTTCTAAATTAGTTTTAAAGAATAGTTTATAGATTACTCCAAATACACCAGCTGATAACGCAAACATTCCAACAAGGACTCCACTAATCTAATTTTTATTTTAGAAAATAATAATAGTTAGTATTTATTTATTATTTATTTATTATTTATTATTTATTTATTATTTATTTATTTATTTATTTATTATTTACCTTTCCTCTATGTTTAATACTATAGTTATGAACATTTGCTACAACACATGCAGTAAAACTACCATATGATGATTGACCAATAATAAATAAAAAGAATGATAACAAATATACACTACTTGTTATATAACCCTTTACAATTGCCCATACACCCATACAACCAATAACATAAAATATTGTTGCTAATCCATTTGTAAAAAATGGTCCAAATAAATCGAAAAAGAATCCAACTGTAAGCCCAATATACCTAATTAATTTTATTATTATGTTTTTGAATAGTAAAATAAAAAAATAAAAAATTTATTTATGGTATTAAAAAAAAAAAAAAAAAAAAAAAAAAAAAAAAAATGAAAAAAAAAAAAAAAAAAAAAAACATATTAAAATAATGTTATAATTTTTAAAAAATAAAAGAAAATTCAAATATAAAATTGAAAAATAAATAAATAAATAAATAAAAAACTTACATTCCAACATCACCAATTGAAATTGCAAGACCAATATCAGTTTGAGAATATTCTAATTTATCTCTAATTTCATTTGAAATAATACTGAAACCATAAAGAGTACCAGAAGCTAAAATTGTTAAAATTCCCCAAAGTATTGACAAAATACGTTGAGTTTCTACATTTTTTATAAAGTGTGGAGGTTTATAAAATCTATGTAAACTTTTATCTTTTTTTTTTTTTTGAACGCTGTGTGGTTGTTTTTGCTTTATTGAATTTTTTTCATTCTTTAATAAATTTTTATTTTTTCCAATTGTGCTAATACTATCGACACTTTCATTTAATGATCTTTCTTCTTCTTCTAATCCTTCTTCGGTTGTAATGGAATAATTTGAATCATTCAATTTACTTAATAAATCCTTATCATTTGTCATAATTACTAAAAATTGTTTTTTTATTTATTTTTTTATTTTTTTATTTATTATTATTATTTTTTATTTTTTAAATTATATGAAAAACAAAAAAAAATATTTTCACATTTAATTTTTTTTTGTTATACTGTTTTTTTTTTTAATAATATTATAAATAAAAAAAAAAAAAAAAAATTTTATTTTATATTAAAGAATTATTTTATTTTTTTATTTAAAAAATGTTTTTATAATAATTTATTTTATGAAAAGTTTATTATTATTTGTGTGTTTAAAATTTTTTATATTTTTAGTAGATATATTTATTTTTTATTTTTTTACCTAGTTTATTATATAATAATTTAATTTCATCTGGATTGGAAAAATGGAATTTTTTTTTTTTTTTTCAATCAGTTTCGGTTTGTTCAAAATTAGTAAAAAAAAAAATTTAAAATTAATTAAAAAAAAAAAAAAAAAAATGTTAAAAAAAAAAAAAGAAAATATCTTTCCAATAAACCATGGTTATGAGAATAAAAGAGAGATCTAGATTCTTTTTAAAATGATTATTATTGTAATTGACATTTTTGACATTTTAAAAAAATTATTTTGTTGTAAAAAAAAAAAAAAAAAAAAAAAAAATTAAAATTAAAAAAAAAAAAAAAAAAAATAAAAAATAAAATAAAAAAAACAAACATGCAAAGCCGAAAACGACTGTAAAAAGAAGAAAAAAAAATTGTACTTTTTTTTCTGTTTTTTTTTTAATAGATTATTAATTCTAATAATTTTATTTTTTTTCATTTTTTTTTTTCATTTTTTTTAATTATAAAAAATAAAATTTTTTTATTTTTTTTTTTAATTATAAAAATTTGATTTTATAATTTTCATTTAAATTGTAAATTAATTTTATAAAATTTAATAAATACTTTTAAAACAAAATTCATCAGTGACTGGAATTGATTCAATAATTTATATTTTTTAAAGCTTTTTTATTTAAACCATAAATTCCATTTTCAAATTTTTTTATTGCTCTAAATGTTGAAATTTTTTTATTGCTCCTAAAAATTGTTTTTTTTTTTTTTTTTAGGTTTTAATTTACCAAGATTTATTTTAAAAAAAAAAATTTAAAAAATAATAATATATTTTTGTTAGTATTTTAATAATTAATAATTTTTTTTTTTTTTTTTTTAAATTATTAAAAATTTGATTTTATAGTTTTGATTTAAATTGTAAATTAATTTTAAAATATTTTAATAAAACACTTATAAAAAAAATTCGTCAGTGATTTAATTTTATCATTATAATTTATAATTTTTAATTCTTTTTCATTTAAACTATAAATTCCATTTTCAAATTTTTTCATTGTTCTAAATGTTTAAATTTTAGAAAAAATTGGAAAATATACTTCGACTTGTTTCTCAATAATATGAATAACTTTAACTTCAATGCCAAGTTCATGTAAATGACAACCAAATAAAGTATTTAAATCATGGCAAACTGATCCTGAATTATTAATCAGCAATTCCCTAATAACAATATCAATTTCTAATGATAAAGTTCCGCCTATAACTATAATTACAAAATGGAAAAACCGTTGCAAATCTTAATTGTAAGAATTCAATATCTTTTAAAGATTTTATATATTTAAATTTAATTTGTTAAATATTAACTCTTTAATATTAATATTTTTTTCTATACAAGTTTTTCATATTGAATTATAATCCATTTTATTTTTTATTTGATATTTTTAAAATATTTTGGAAAATAAAAATTTCAAAAAATTTTTTATTTTATAAATCACAATAGTAGTTATTTTTAAAATTAATTAAAAAATATATTAAAAAATATAATATTTATTTGTGAAAAATAAAAAATTAGGTGTTAATTTTTGAAAAAAAGGTGTTTTGGGGTGTAAAAAAAAAATAAAAAAAATAAAAAAAAACGTCAACCCCATACAAATACAAAACACCTTTTTTTCGACACCTAAATTTTAATTATTCACGTTTAAATTAAAAAAAAGTCTTCATTATTTGCACACGTGTGCAATAATAATAAAAGTCAATAAAAAACAAATTAATTTGAAAAGGATCTCAAAAATTTAATTTTGAAAATTTAACCCTTTCATTTAATTCGGATTTTATAAAACGCGTTAACTATTTAATTATAATCGTAAATAATTATTTGTTTAAAGTTTTTTTTAAAATTTTAAAAGAGAAATTTTTTTTTTTTTTATTTTAATTAAAATTGTTAGATTGGAGATTTCAAAAAAATGATAGATTAAATTAGGAATAGTGTGCAAGTTAGAAAATTAGATCTAAATTTCTAACTTTTTGTTTTTTATTTATATTTTTTTTTTTTTGTTTTTTTTTTTAAAAAATTAATACCTTAAATTTGTTATTTGTTTTTCAGATTTTAATTTTTATTTGTTATTATTTTTTTAAAATATTAATTTTAATTAAATTATTTTTGAGATATTTTTAATTATAATTTAATTAAATTTTTAAAATAATAAAAAAAAAAATAAAAAAAAATAAAAAAAAGTATTGTTTTTTGGTAATACCTATTTACTTTTATTTAATTCCTTTTTATCTGTTTTTTTAGTATAATAAATAAGGAAAAGCCCAATAATAACTGATAATAAATTCAAAGCAAAACTTAAAAGGAAAGAAACTTCGAAACAATGATTACCATAACATTTACTATCAACTGAATTTTCTGAAAGGCCATCATAAATTTTACTACTAACTGTACTAAAAATTAAAGAACCAGATGCTGAAGATAAAGCCAACTATAATAATAATAATAGTAATAATAAAAATATGTTAGTTTTTTATTAATTTATTTTTTAAAAAAAAAAAAAAGTGCAATAGTTAATTGAAAAAAAAAAGTAAATACATACAAAACCGAAATTAAGACCAAATCTTCTTGGGCCAAATCTGAATGATGCTAATAAAACCATAATTGAAACAATTCCACCATAACCAATACCAGTTAATATAGTAGCTGGATAAAGTAATGGTTTTAATTCAAAAGCACAAATTAAATGAGTTATTGTAAGAACTAAACTTGATAAAACAACACACCAAAATCTTGAAACTCTCTTTGATCTATTATTAATAAAATGATTAAAATTAATATTGAAGTTTTTTTAATTAATTTATATATATTTATAATATACATACATTAAATCCGATAAAAATCCCATTCCAACTCTACCAATTAAATTACCAATTGAAAAAACAATAACTAAATTACTATGGACTGAATCTGATTCTTTCATTGCTTCAGCCATAATTGCAATATTATTTAAAAACATAATACTTAAACCACCAGCAAAGAAATAAATTATCCATAAACCCCAAAATTCAATCATTTTTAATAATTTAAAACCTGAAATATCTCTTTTACCATCTAAAAAGTTTGGAATAGAAGTATCAATTGAATTTTGATTATGTGATGATATTGTTGAATTTGAATTTGGTTGTTGTAATGATTCTGATGAATTTGAAGAAGATGATGATGATGATGATGAGGATATTGAAGATGATGAACCATCCAAAACAAATTTAGATTTAGTATCACTATTACCACTACCTTCTAAATTACTTTCTTCATCTTTTGAATTTATAATTTTTAATGGTTTTTCTTTATTAACTTCATCATTTTCATTTTGTTGTTGTTGTTTTTGTTTATCATTTTCATCATCATCTTGATTACTATGATTAAGTATTTCAGGTTCTTCAACACCTTCAATTCTAACGAGTCTTACAATATATGTAGCAATTAATGATACAATTGATAATAGAATAGCCATAAATAATAAATATCCACCCAAATCATCTTCAAAGAATAATTTATAGATTAAACTAAACACAGCAGCTGATAATGCAAACATTCCACATAATATTCCACTAATCTAAAATTTTAAAAATTAATAATAAAAATAATAAAATTAATTAATATATTATAAAAATCTCTTAATTTTTAATTTTTTTTTAATTTTTTAAATTTATAATTTACCTTTCCTCTATGTAAAATATTATAGTTATGAACATTTGCAACAACACATGCAGTAAAAGTTCCATATGATGATTGACCAATTAAAAATAAAAAGAATGCTAATAATCCTACACTACTTGAAATGTGACCCTTTACAAGTGCCCAAACCCCAGTACAACCAATTACATATAATACAGTTGCTAATGCATTTGTAAAAAATGGTCCGAAAAAATCGAAAAATAATCCAACTGTAAGACCAATATACCTATAATTTTATTATTATTATTATTTTTTTTTTTTTTTTTTTTTTTTTTTTTTTTTTTTTTTTTTTTTTTTTTAAAAAAGGTAAAAATTAGACAATTAATATTTTATTAAAAATTAAATATAATATAAAATTAAAACTTACATTCCAACATCACCCATTGAAATTGCAAGGGCAATATCAGTTTGAGAATATCCTAATGTATCTCTAACTTCATTTGAAATTGTACTAAATCCATACAAAGTTCCAGAAGCTAAAATTGCAAAAATACCCCATGCCAATGACAAAATACGTTGAACTTTTACATTTTTAATAAAATGTGGAGGTTTATAAAATCTATGTAAACTTTGATCTTTTTTTGGTTTAATTTTTTTATTTTCTTTAATTGAAATTTCAGTAGATTCTAAATTATTTGATTTTCCATTATTTCCAAAACTATCAACACTTTCACCCAAGGACCTTTCTTCCAACTCTAATTCCTCTGTAGTAACAGAATAATTTGAATCCTTCAGTTTATTTAATGTTGGATTTATTTCATTTGTCATTTTGATTTTTTTTTTTTTTTTTTTTTTTTTTTTTTTTTTTTTTTTAAATTAAATAATACCTTTAAAACTTGAAAAAAGAACTACTTTCACATTTAATTATTTTTAGCTCTATTTTTTTTTTTTATTTATTTATTTATTTATTTTATTTTATTATAATTTTTTTTTTTTTATTTTTTTTTTTATTTTATTTTTTTTTTATTTTATTTTTATTTTATTTTATTTTTATTTTTATTTTATTTGTTTGCGAATAATTTTTATTTTTTTTTGTGTTATTTGTTGTTATTATTTTTTTATTTTTTTATTTTGAGATTTAATTTTTTTTTTTTTATTTGTTTTTTTTTTTTTTTATAATTTTACATGTATTAATAATATATAGTTGGTTGTTGTTATTATTATTACTATTTATTTTTTAATACTTTAACAAATAATAATAATAACTTTGATTAATTGGATTAAAAAACAAGAAAATGTCAAAAAAAAATTTCTTTTTAATCATTTCCCAATTCGGTTGTTCAAAAAAAAAAAAATAAAAAAATAAAAAAAAAATAAAAATAGATACTGAAAAAAAAAAAGAAAAAAACTTTTTAGAAAAGAAAAGGAAGATCTGGATTTCATTTATTAATTTGGATATTATTATAATTTACATTTAATTTATTTTTTTATTCATATGAATAAAAATTTATCTATTTTTTTTAATTTAATTTAATTTAATTTTTTTTTTTTTTTTTTTTTTTTTTTTCATTTTTTAGTTTTTTTTTGTTTTTTTTTTTTGTGGTTATTTTTAACTGTTTTTCGAAATTAATCTTGAGCGGTTTGAAAAAAAAAAAATTCCAAATTTGTATATTTTAAAAGAGATGAAGAGTGTAGGCAAAATTCGAAAATATAAATTTAGATATACATGATTCGGAGGAAAAAAAATAAAATAAAATAAAATAAAATTAAATAAAAAAAAAAAATAATTTGGATCCGAAGCAGTATTGAAGCAATATCAAGTTTCCTGGTCTGAAAATAATTTCAATTAAAAAAATAATAACTGATCATAAATAAATAAATTAAAAAAATAAATAAAAAAAAAAGTGTTCTTTGGAATTTGTAAAGTTTTTATTATATTAATTATATTTTATTATTATTATTATTTTTTATTTATTTATTTATTTATTTTTTTTTTTTTTTTTTTTTTTTTTTTTTTTTTTTTTTTTTTTAAAAAAAATTATTATCCAGTTTTAAAATAAGTTAGTTTGTTTAATTTAAATTATTTTTTGGTTTATATTGATCTAATAAAATTCTTATAATTGGTTGTTTACGAATTTCTTCACGAATTAAAGAAGGTGAAGTGAATTTTCCAGAAGCTAAAAGTAAAGCAACTGGAACTATTGATTTTACTTTTGATTCATCACAAAATTCAATATGACGATAAACTGGTAACTCTTTAATTTCTATTGGTAATTCAGAGGTTGTATTAATTGAATAAACTGAACGTAATAAGAATTGACGTGCCATCTCTTCATTATTTAAATCCATTATACTATTTATAATACCACAAGATCTAAAAAACAATTTATTATTTGTTAAACCTAAATCAATCATTCTATTACCATAGACTTTACCAGCCAATACAAATCCACCAGTTGTTAATGAATTTAAAATGCATTTTAATGAAATTTCATTAAAACATGGTAACCCATTTAAAACTTGATTATTTGTTAATTTAATTTTAATTAAATTTATATTTTTTTTAAGTAATTCATCTTCTTGATGATTTGTTCCTGGAAACTGTTGTTCTTGATTATTAATAAAATAAAGTAAATGAATTGATTGATTTTTAAAATTATCATTTAAAATTGGTAAAATTTCAGATTTGAATTGATTAAATTCTTCATTTGATGAAATTGAAATTACTATAGTATCATTTGAATTTGAATTTTTTAAAATTGTTTCCAAGAAATTTGATTGTGATATTTTATATTGTTCAGATACTGATGATAAATCACCATCACGATTTTCCATAACTTTCCAACCACTAATTTTTTCATTATCATCACCACCACCGGTACCATTTTGATTCATTAAAAAACCACAGACATCTAATGGACGAGCACCAAATGTTGGTAAAGTTTCAGAAGCATCAATAAATCCAACAATACCTAATGATTGTGGTGCTAAATAATATAAATGACCAATTTTTGATTTTAAACTATTACCAACATTATCAATAATCTTTGAAATTGATTCAATATTATAATAAGTTTCACGTAATGTAATTTCATAACTTTTTAATATTAATTTTAATTTTTCATCATCATCATCATCATCATCATCACCATCATTATTATTATTATTATTTAATAATGTTAATGGAAATTCAATTGATTTCCATTTATTTAAAACTAGTGTAAAAATTAATTCTAATAAAATTTTAGTACCAGTACCAGATTTCATTCTAGTTGAACCAGTTAATGGTTCTGGACCAAAGATTGGATTTAAAATGAAATAATCTAATTTTTCATTTTTAGAAATTTGTAATTCTCTTTGTTGATTTAATTGAATTACAATATCATTAAATGAATAATCCCATTTTTCAATTTTAATTTTTCTAGCCAATTCAATTGGATTAAATCCCATTAATGATATAATATGTTGTTGTTGTTGTTGTTGTTGTTGTTGTTGTTGTTGTTGTTGTTTATTTAAATCTAATAAATATTTTAATTGTGATGCAACATATGGTGCACTGAAACCACAAGTTACACCAATATAAACTAGTATTTCTTTTTTATTGCTTTCAGATTGACCGATTTGTGATTTAATATCTTTTAATGCTTGATCAATATTATCTTCAGCACCTTCCATACCAACTGTTAAACATAGATCACCACCTGCAATTAAATAATTGAATCTAATTGAATTTGTGAATCCTTTCTCTTTGAGAATTTTATTGAATGAACGTGATATGAAGAATGCTAATCTTCCACTTGTACCTGCACCTGTTGTAACAACGTTAATACTATAACCTTGATTTAATCTATCAACAATTCTATCTACTAATGATTTAATCTCATTTTGAATAGATTGATCATTCAATGATTGATAATCTAAATATCCTGAAAAAATTTGTGAATCACATTGTCTTAATAATCTAAGTATTCCAACACTATTAACTTTATCTAAATCTTTTGTTAATTCATTTATTCTTTCTGTTATTGATGTCATTTTTTTTTTTTTTAAAAAAGTAATAAGTAAACAATATTAAAAAAAAATGAAAAATGAAAAATGAAAAATGAAAAATAAAAACCAAAAAAAAACAATCAAAATAAAAAATTAAAAAAAAAAATAAAATAAAATAAAATTTAAAAAAAAAAAAAAAAAATATCTTTGGTAATTGGTGATATGGTAATAAAATTTATGCTAAAAAAGTAGTAGACCCCAATTTGTTGGGATATAAAAAAAATTAATAAATTTAAAAAAAAAGAATATCAGTTTAATAAAATTAATATTTGTATAAAAAAACAACCCACAATTAAACCTTTATATCACAATATTTTTTAACAGGTTGACAAGTTTGAGAAATTTCAATATTTTGATAAGATGGAAACATTGGTGATGGAGGTTGTGGCTCCATTGCTAAAATTTGTTTAATTGATTTATAAGGTTTTATTTGACTTTCTGTTGGAAATGAAAAATTGTTATCTTTAAATGGATAACTTCCTACATTACCACCACCACCACTATTTGAAGGTGAAAATGTAATGGAAGCGGTACTACCTAGAAGGACTTATAATTTAATTTAATATGATAAAAGATTTATTTTTTTTTATTAATGTTATTAAAGGAAATATATATAACTTTTGTATTTAATTTAATAGTTTTTAGAATTTATTTATTTATTTTAATTATTTTTTCATTTTTTCTACTAAAATATTGTATATTAGTTTAGTTTGGTTGATCCAATTTAATTGCTCTTTCAAGAGAATATAACCCTTTTCACTTGAGAAAATTTTTTTGAATTCATTTTTTCATAAAATTCCTACCTCTCCAATTTATCTGGACCCAATTTACTTTGATATTTTGGAAAATTTTATCTTTTTCTTTTAATGCCATGGAATACTCAGAGAGAGCTTCTTCATGTTCTTCAACAGTTTCGGTTAGTTTTTTTTTTTAATTCATCTCTTTCTTTTACTACGATTTTATATTGTTTGTCGAGTTGGAAAATAATTAAAATTTTAATAAACAAGTAAAGAAATCTGAATTTAAATAAAGTATAATTGGAATACAACATAAATCATAAATAAAAAAATTGGAATTTTTGCAATGTAAATAAATTACATAACAATTACATCCATCAATCTATTTCTATAATGATTATGTTTATTTTCCCTTGATGTGAACTGTTGCACGTTCATTTTCCTGCAGGTGGGGAATTGGAGATTTAATTCGTATTTTTGGTAATTGGTGATATGGTAATAAAATTTAAACTTTAAAAAAAAATATATTGGTAGACCTCAATTTGTTTGGATATAACAAAAAATGAATAAATTTAAAAATAAACAAAAATTCTGTTTATAAATCTTTTTTTTTTTTTTATTAATTTCATATTTATCTATAACCACTCTTTCTTAAACCTAAATAACTTTGTTTAACATTATCTGTAAAAGAATGAATTAATTGATAAACTGATGAATCATAATATCTTAAAGATGATGTTGGGTCAACATAATTTGACTGAAAAAAGAAAAAAAAAAAAAAAAAATTAATATCAATTTTATAAAATTAAGATTAATATTAATTGAAAAAAAAAAATAACTTACAATTAAACCAGTTATATCACAATATTTTTTAACAGGTTGACAAGTTTGAGAAACTTCAATATTTTGATAAGATGGAAACATTGGTGATGGAGGTTGTGGTTCCATTGCTAAAATTTGTTTAATTGATTTATAAGGTTTTTTTTGACTTTCTGTTGGAAATGAGAAATTGTTATCTTTAAATGGATAACTTCCTTCATTACCACCACCACCACTATTTGAAGGTGAAAATTCTGATGTCAACTTTTTTCTACCTGGTTTCTTTTTTGGTGTTGAAATTGTTAATGGTGTTGGTGGTACTGATACATTTGGTGAATTTGTAGGTTTCTTTTTATTATTATTGACTGGTATATTATTTAATGATTTCTTTATTGGTGTTGATTTTGAATTTGAAATTTTCTTTTTTTTTATTACTTTTTTATCATCAATATCACTTGCATCACTTGCATCTTCTTCATCTTCTTCTTCATCACCTCCACCACTACCCTCTTCATCACCTTCTTCATATTCATCACCTTCTCCATCCTCATAATCACCTTCTCCATCATCTTCATTATATTCTTCTTTACTATTATTTGAATTAACTTCATCTCCTATATCTACATCTTCTGATTCATCTTTATTATTATTACTATTATTATTACTACTACTACTATTATCATCAGATTGATCTGTATTTCTTTTTGTTGGTGTTAATGTTGAAGCAGGACGTTTTAATGATAATTTTACTTTAATTGAAGCAGGTGGTGGTTGTGATGGTGGATTCTTACCACTTGCTTTTGATATTGGTTTTGATTTTGTTTTTGCTACTTTTTTTTTATTTGATGAATCTGAATCTGATGCTTCATTATCATATAAATCATCAGTTGTAGTATTTGTTTCTTCCTCTTGTTCACCATCGCTTTCACTATTTTCACTTCCTGAAAAAAAATTCTTATTTATTGGTTTTCTACTCCTTTTTCCATTAAGTGTATTAACCATTTTATATATTGTTTTAAAAATATGTATATATGTATTTGTTTGGTTTAAATAATAATAATAATAATAATAATAATAAAAAAAAAAAAAAAAAATGAAAAAATAAATAAAAAAAAAAATAAAAATAAAAGTAAAAAATTTCAAAAAATTCCAAAATAAAAAAAAAAAAACAAAAATTACAAAAACAAATAACTGCTGATTTAAATAATTTGATAAAATAATAAATGTTTTAAAATTTATTTGAACTAATTATATATTTTTTTTTTTTTCATTTTTTTGTAAGTGAGATATGGATTTTTTTTTTTTTTCGGATATTTTTTGGATATTTTTTTTTTTTTTTTTTTTTGGAAAGACTTGGAAAAAAAAGACTAAATTAATTTATTTTCTTCCACCTTTACCTTTACCTTTTTTACCTTTACCTTTGTTGTTATTATTATTGTTGTTTGGTTTTTTTGGTTGGTTAGCGTTGGTGGTAGTTTGTTCAGTGGTAGTATTAGAGGCTTCATCGACTTCTTCACCTTCTTCGGTTTCTTCTTTGTTTTCAGTTTCAGTTGGTTTAGCTTGTTCAGTGGTTGATTCTTCTACTTTGGTTTCTTCTTGGACTGGTTCTTCAACTTTGGTTTCTTCTTGAACTGGTTCTTCAACTTTAGTTTCTTCTTGGACTGGTTCTTCAACTTTAGTTTCTTCTTGAACTGGTTCTTCAACTTTAGTTTCTTCTTGGACTGGTTCTTCAACTTTGATTTCTTCTTGAACTGGTTCTTCAACTTTAGTTTCTTCTTGGACTGGTTCTTCAACTTTAGTTTCTTCGGCAGCTTTTTCAGCGGCGGCTTCAGCTTCTAATCTTTCTTTTTCGGCTTGTGCAGCGGCGGCAGCTTCAGCTTCTAATCTTTCTTTTTCGGCTTGGGCAGCAGCGGCTTCAGCTTCTAATCTTTCTTTTTCTAAACGTTCAGTTTCTTCTTTTTCTAATCTTTCTTTTTCGGCTTGGGCAGCGGCGGCAGCTTCAGCTTCTAATCTTTCTTTTTCAGCTTGAGCAGCGGCAGCTTCAGCTTCTAATTTTTCTTTTTCAGCTTGAGCGGCAGCGGCGGCTTCAGCTTCTAATCTTTCTTTTTCAGCTTGAGCAGCGGCGGCTTCAGCTTCTAATTTTTCTTTTTCTAAACGTTCAGCTTCTTCTTTTTCTAATCTTTCTTTTTCGGCTTGAGCAGCAGCTTCAGCTTCAGCTTCTAATTTTTCTTTTTCAGCTTGAGCAGCAGCAGCAGCTTCAGCTTCTAATCTTTCTTTTTCGGCTTGTGCAGCAGCGGCGGCTTCAGCTTCTAATCTTTCTTTTTCAGCTTGAGCAGCGGCGGCTTCAGCTTCTAATTTTTCTTTTTCTAAACGTTCAGCTTCTTCTTTTTCAGCTTGAGCAGCAGCGGCGGCTTCAGCTTCTAATCTTTCTTTTTCGGCTTGAGCAGCAGCGGCGGCTTCAGCTTCTAATCTTTCTTTTTCAGCTTGAGCAGCGGCGGCAGCTTCGGCTTCTAATCTTTCTTTTTCGGCTTGGGCAGCAGCGGCAGCTTCAGCTTCTAATTTTTCTTTTTCAGCTTGAGCAGCGGCGGCAGCTTCGGCTTCTAATTTCTCTTTTTCTAAACGTTCAGTTTCTTCTTTTTCTAATCTTTCTTTTTCAGCTTGAGCGGCAGCGGCGGCTTCAGCTTCTAATCTTTCTTTTTCAGCTTGAGTAGCAGCGGCGGCTTCAGCTTCTAATTTTTCTTTTTCTAAACGATCAGCTTCTTCTTTTTCTAATCTTTCTTTTTCAGCTTGAACGGCAGCGGCGGCTTCAGCTTCTAATCTTTCTTTTTCAGCTTGGGCGGCAGCGGCGGCTTCAGCTTCTAATCTTTCTTTTTCAGCTTGAGCAGCAGCGGCGGCTTCAGCTTCTAATCTTTCTTTTTCTAATTTATCTGCTTCTTCTTTTTCTAAACGTTCTTTTTCAGCTTGAGCGGCTGCTGCTGCTTCTTGTTGTTGTTTTTCTAAATTTTCTTGAGCTTCCTTTTCATCTTTAATTCTCTTTTCTTCAGCTTCTTTGGCAACTCTTTCAGCCTCTTCCTTTTCTAAACGCTCTTTTTCTAATTTTGCTGCTGCTTCTTCTTTTTCTAAACGTTCTTTTTCTTCTTTTTCTTTTGAATCATCAACAACTGGTTCTGGTTTTGATTCTTCAACAACTGGTTTTGATTCTTCGACTACTGGTTTTGATTCTTCGACAACTGGTTTTGATTCTTCAACAACTGGTTTTGATTCTTCAACAACTGGTGAAGAAGTAGTTGTAGTAGTTGTAGTTGTTGTAGAAGTAGTAGTAGTGTTAATATTTGATGATGGTGATTCATTTTTAGCATTTTCAATTCTTTCTTTAATCCATTCTAAAATATAAGTAACAAATTCTTCTTTAGCAAATTCATTATGAACTTCATGATACATATTTTCCCAAAGTTTTAAAGTTTTATCGACAGTTGATGGAACACGATCATAGAATTGTTGTGAAGCTTTTGGACAAGTGATTTTATCATCATTAGCGTGAACCAATAATAATGGAGTATCAAATTGTGGTGCTAAATCAATGAGTTGTTCAGAACGTTGTAACATCCATTTAGCCATACCCAATGAGATTTTATTGTGAACCAATTTATCTTGTTTATATTCGTTTACGACTGCAGAATCTTTAGAGATTAAAGTTGGATCGATTGAATTGCTGATGGTCCATGATGGCATGAGACCACCCAATAAATTACCCATACTAAGTTTGACACCTGATACTTTGATTGCTGGTTTAATCAATGGTGATGTAACGATACAACCTGCTGGATGGTGATCTTTCTTCTTTAAATTGTAATGAAGTGCTAAACAACCACCAAAACTATGACCATAGATAAAATGTGGTACATCGGTTTCAGCTGTTGATGCAATTAATTGAATATCTTTTAATGATTGTTCGAGTGATGGTGAATGACCTCTAACACCACTTGAAATACCATGACCTCTTTGATCGAATGCATTTACTTTAATACCTTGTTCTGCAAATCTACTAAAAACATGTTCATAACGACCACTATGTTCACCTAAACCATGAATCTAAATAATAAAAAGTTTTTTATTAAAATTAAGTTACACATAAATTTTTTTTTTTTTTTTTTTTTTTTTTCCCTCTTAATTTTTTTTTTTTTTTTTTTTCCCACGAATCTCAAAAATAAAAAAAAAAAAAAAAAATAATGAAAAAGAAGGGGTGAAGGGGTTTATTATTGGTTTTAAAAAACTTACCATGGTAACTGTGGCAATTGGTTTAACTTTTGGCTATGAAATATAAAAATAAATTATTAAGAAAATTAATATCCATGCATTATTATTTGAATTTGAATTTTTTTTTTTTTTTTTTTTTTTTTTTTTTTTTTTTTTTTTTTATAATATTACTTACAGTCCATGTTCTAAGTGATAAAGTTTCTTTATCAGATGTTAATAAATTACTAACTGATGATGTCATTTTAATTTATTATTTTCAATATATGTGTTTTATTTATTTTCTTTCTTTTTTTATTTTTTTTATATTTAATTTCTTTATTCTTTTTTTATGAAAAACACACACAAATTAATCTTATCTCTTTTTTTTCAGAATATTTTTTTATTTGAAAAGTTAAAAAAAAAAAAAAAATTAAATTAAAAAGGGAACTAAACTTGTAAGAGACAATTTTAATAAAATAAAAAAAATAAAAAAAAAAAATAAAAAAAAAAAAAAATTATTGACGAAAATAAAAAAATAAAAAAAAATTAAAAAAAATTAATTTTTTTTTTTGGCGAAAGTTATTTCAAATAAATAGTTTTTGGATCAAAATAAATATATATTTTAATTCCAAAAAAAATAAAAAAAAATAAAAAAAATAAAAATAAAAATAAAAAAAAAAAAATATTGATTTCTTGGTTTCATTAACGACCTTTTTATATTTTCAATTAAATCTCATTCTATTTCAATACCAAACACACATTTTATTTAAAATCTAAAATAATCGAAGTAATATGTTAAAATAAAAAAAAAATAAAAAAATATTTTAATTAAAAAAAAAAAAAGTAATAATAATAATAATTTTCCTAATAATTATTCATTATAATTTATTCCATATAAATTATCAAGTTCAAATAACTTAAAATTCCAGAATATAGATTTTATTTTTTTTTTTTTTATTTTTTTTTTTTTTTTTCTTTTTTTTTTTTTATTTTTTTTATTTTATTTTTTTTTTTTTTTTATTTTTAAAACTTTTAATCAAAAAATAAAAATAAAAATGGCAGATATTGAAGATTATGGTATTTTTTTTAAATTAATTAAAAAAGATTCAAATAATAATAATAATAATAATAATAATAATAATAATAATAATAATAATAATAATAAAGTATTTTTTAAAGTTTGGAGAAATGTTGTATTAAAATTAAATATATTAGGAAAATTAAGATTATTAAAGGAAAATTATAAAAAGTCATTCTCAAGTTTTAGTGAATTGGATAATTATATATATAAGGATTATATTTCAATTATTTATTTAAGTGAAAATAAAAATTCAATAAATCTAAGTAAATTACCACACTCAATTACAAAATTACACTTTAAATATGATTTTAATAAACCAATTATTTCAATCTCAAATAAAGCAACAAATTTAACAACAATAATCTTTGGTGAATCTTTTAATAATTCATTATGTAATTTACCATTATCTTTAACAAATTTAAAATTTGGTAATAATTTTAATCAACCTATAGGAAATAGTAATATTAATAGTAAATTATTACCAGATTCAATTAAAACACTTGAATTTGGTGATGATTTCAATCAACCATTATCATCATCATCATCACCATCATCCTCTTTAATTTATTTACCATCATCTTTAACATTTTTAAAATTTGGTAATAAATTCAATCAAAGATTAAATATTGGTGACTTTTTATTATTACCACCAACAATAGTTCATTTGGAATTTGGTAATCAATTTTACAATGGTCATGAAACAAATACATCAATTGACTTTAATCAAAATTTTATACCAAATAGTGTTACATCAATTGTTGTTGGTGATTTTTTCAATAATAGTTTTCAACATGATCTTGATGGTGGTGATGGTGGTGGTGGTATTGAATCACTATATAAAAATAAAAATATAACTTCATTTAGTTATTGTCCAAATTTTAATAAACCAATAACACCAAATTCAATTCCTGAAACAACAATATTTTTAAAATTCTCTGCAAGATTTAATCAAATAATTAAATATGGTGATATTCCAAATAGAGTAAAATATATTACGTTTGGAAATGATTTCAATTTACCATTAATTAGAAATGATGATAGTAATAATAATAATATTAGTGTAT
>NC_007087.3:2123028-2155528 GCF_000004695.1 Dictyostelium discoideum AX4
AAAAAAAAAAAAATTTATTATAAAAAATTTATTATAATAAATATATATATATATATATATATATATATGTTTATAATCATTTTATATATATTTATAAATTAATAATAATAATAATATTATTATTATCATAATTATTATATTATTTTTTTTTATATTTTTTTCATTTTTTTTATTTTATTTTTTTTTTTTTTTTTCAAAAACCAAAAATTTTTTTTTTTTTTTTTTTTTTTTTTATAAAAAAATTATTTTTAAACTCAAATCACACACACAAATACATATAAATAAAACCATGGTTATTAAAGATTTATCACCACACAATAATTCGTTAAGAAAGAAATATTTAGATTTAATAGATTATGGTAATAAAAATCCTTTAACAGTTGATCCAAATTTATACCAATTAAGAAAAACCATATTATTAGAAGGTTTACCACCCGAAACCGAAGAAGAAATAGAAGATAGAACCAAACAAGATGGTTCAAAATGTAGTTTAAGAGGTATGATTTGGAAAATATTATTAGGTGTTGATAAAATACAACCTGATAAATATATAGAATTAATTGAAAAAGGTCCTTCAAATAGGGTATGTTTATTATTATTTTATTGTTATACTATTGTGTATATACACATACACACACTTATTATTATTATTATTATTATTATAGTATCAAAAGATTAGAAAAGATATTGGTAGAACATTTAATAGGGATTCACAATTTAGTCAAGCAGTATCACAAGATCAATTATCAAGATGTTTAAATGCATTTGCACATCAATGTGAAGAATTAGGATATGTTCAAGGAATGAATGCAATTTGTGGTACATTTTTATATGTTTTACCAGAGGTTGAGGCTTTTCAATGTTTTTATTCACTATTAACTCAATGTTGTCCAAACTATTTCACATCAAATATATCTGGTGTAAATGATGCTTCAAAATTATTAGATAGAATTTTAGAATTTGTTGATCCAGAATTATATGAATATTTACAAAATAGAAGTTATCATCCACTTTTATTTACACCACGTATGTTATTATTAATTATTATTAATTATTAAATATTTTTTATTATATATATTAATTTTAATTTTAATTTTTAGCAATATTAAGTTTAGGTACAGCAACACCACCATTAGATGAATTATTAAAATTATGGGATTTCTTTTTAGCATTTGGATTTCATTTAAATGTAATTTGTACAATTTCTCAAATTTTATTAATGAGAGATGTATTATTAGTACATCAATCACCTTGTTTATTATTTAGATCATTTCCAGAATTAGATGCACCAACTATTATAAATTTATCAATACACATTATTCGTCAATTACCTGATGATATCTATGATCTATTAGTTGATCATCCAATGACAAGTGTAGATTTAACGCCATTTGATAGAGATCCAAATAATTTAAATAGTTTCAATGGTAGTGGAGAGTTTGATAATGATAATGATAATGACAATGGTAATCAGGATGAAGAAGATGATGATGATGATGATATTGACGATGGCCATAATGATTATTTTAATGACAATGATGAATAATATCAATATAAATAAATAAAATAAAATAAAATATATATAAATTGTAATAATATAGAGACAAAGGTAAAAAAATAAAAAATAAAAAAAATAAAATTGTATTATATAATTTATTATTTTGGTGATTTTATTTTATTAAATATCATTTTCAGTATTGTTGTTATTATTATCAGAAGTATCAATTACATCAGTAATGAAAACAGTATTACCAGATGATTCAACTTTTTCTTTAAATGAATGAATATCAACTACTAATTTTAAGTCAACTTCACCACCACCTAAAAATACAGGTACACCTCTTGGTAAATCCATAATATGTTTTGAGATAATGATTGGAATTTTAACAGTTGTACCAATTGGACAAACTGCATTATATTCAAATCCAGTTAATGATTCTGCTGATTGTGCTAATGTAAAATGAAATTTCTTTGCACTTTCATTACTATTCATATTTTTTATAAATTTAAAAATTTTATGACTTTGAATTCTATAAATAAATAAATAAATAAATAAATAAATAAATAAATAATCAATTTGAAAATTGTGTGTTAACATTTATTTTATTTTTTATTTTTGTTAGTAAAATTATAAATAAAAATTAAAATATTTCAATTTTAAAAAAAAGATAGACACACTACTTACTTTGTTGTATATTGAATAATTACACAATAATATCTACTATTAGTTGGAATTGATGTATCTGTATTTGTACATTCTGTATTTTCTAAAATAATACTTTTTAATAAATATTCTGGTGAAAATGCATCTAAATAACTTGCACGTTGGTCTAATGTCCATGTATAATATGGTGATGGTACTCTAACTAATTCATGTCTATTTATTTGGATATTTATTTTATTTTATTTAAAATAATAATAATAATAATAATAATAATAATAGTAATAATAATAATAATAATAATAATAATAATAATAGAAGGATTAATAAAATAATTAATTGTTGTTTAGAAAATAAAAAAAAAAAAAAAAAAAAAAAAAATGAAAAAAAAAAAACCAATACATACTCCAAACCAATTTCTTCACAAACTTTACCAATTCTTTTTTGATTATCTGTTATTATTGAAGGTGGGGTAATATTATTTAATCTTTCTTCAAGTGATTTTAATTTATTTAAAATTGAATTTTGTTTTTCTTCTAATTGGTGATTTGACATTTTTAAATATATATATATGGTAATATTACTATTTTCTTAAAAAAAAAATAAAAAAAAAATAAAATAAAAAAAATTAAAATTAATTAAAAAAAAAAAAAAAAAAAAAAAAAAAAAAAAAAAATGAAAAAAATGAAAAAACGAAGGTTTATGGATTTTTTTTTTTTTTTTTTTATTTTAATTTTTTTTTTTTTTTTTTTTTTTTTTTAAATACACAAACACAAAATAAAAAATGGAATATAATGAAGAAGATTTTGGACTTTCAAATATTGGATTAATTGATGATATTAGAGTTAAAGTTAATAAAATCCCAACTGTACAATATACTCCAAAATTTGATAATAAATTAGTAAGTTTTTAAATTATTATTATTATTATCTTTATTATTTTTATTATTTTTATAAATATTAATAATATTTTTATTTTTATTTTTATTTTTTTTTAAAAATTTAGTGGTTTATGAATAATAATAAAGAAAATAAAGAAAATAAAGATAATTTAAATAAAAAACAACAAGAAAAGAATAGAAAAGATGGTATAAAGAATAGTCAATTTAAAATTGATTATTTATATTCAAGAGGAGAATATAAGCAATGTATTAATGAATTAAATCATTTGAAAACATTGGTTAAATTAAAAAAGAAACAAGATTATAATGATGATATTATAGATACAGAGATTAGATGTAATTTCAAATTAAATCAATTTGATAAAGTAATTGAATTAATTGCTAATGTTGAAAACACATTACAACTAAAGAATGGTATAACCTACCAATTTAAAGATACAAATTTAATTTTCATTTTAGCACAATCATTACACCTTAAAAATCAATTTACTCAATCAAGAATTCAATATCAACGATGTATTTCATTAAATCGTAGAATTTGGGAATGGTGGTTTAATTTATCTTTAACTTATTTAAATTGTTCAAATTTAATTACAAAACAAAATTTATCATCATTTTTATTTATTAAAAATAAAAATGAAAATGAAAAAGAAAATGATGGTGATAATGGTGAAGATGGTGATGATGATGATTATGATGATGAATTAATTAGTGGTGTAAATTTAAATGAAATTATAAATGAAAATAAAATTAAAGAGGATGGACTAAGTTTTTTAAATTTAGTTTTGGCATATAGATCATTATGTCATTCAATATTTTTATTAACTCAAACTATTCAAAGTAAGAGAAAATCATTTAAATCTACTCAAGGTTTTAAACAATTGGAAAAGATGAAACTTATTTTAGACTCATTATTAAATTTAATTTCAAATTCAATAGCAATCATTGACAATTCAATAATGATAATTAATGAAGAATTAATTGCAAATAATTTAGATCGTTTAAGAAAAGAATCAAATGAAAATCATTTTGAAATTAAATGGTTAATAGATTTTAAACCTGAAAATTTTAAAAATGATGAAGATGATGAAATTGAAGATAGAGAAGAAAATCCATTCACTTTATAAATAATAATAATAATAATAATAATAATAATAATAATAATAATAATAATAATAATAATAATAATAATAATAATAATAATAATAATAATAATAATAATAATAATAATAATAATAATAATAATAAAAAATCCAAAAAAAAAGAAAAAATCCAAAAAAAAAAGAAAAAATCCAAAAATAAAAGTGAAAATCTAAAAAAATATCTTAGATTCTCTTTATCAAATTTACAATTGTTTTTTTTTTTTTTTTTTTTTTTTGAAATTTATTTTTAAAATTTTTATTTTTATTTTTTTTAATACACCCTTCTTGTTTCTCATAAATATAAGTGTTCATTACACCACCCCTTTGATTTTTTTTTTTTTTTTTTTTTTTTTTTTTTATAAATATATTTTTTTATTTTCAATTTTAAACACTTTACAATTGTTTTTTTTTTTATTATTATTATTCATTTTTTTTTTTTTTTTTTTTTTTTATAACTCACAAACCAATAATATTTTTTTTTTTTATATTTTTTTTTTTTTTTTTTTATAAAAATATAAAATATGAACATTTATTAAATTTTAATAGGTATACATATAATTAGTAAATAAATAATTTACAAATACCATCCACACAAACATACAGACACACACACAATACAAATACAATTACAAATATACACAATAAAAAAAAAAAAAAAAATAAAAATAATAATAAAATGAAAATTTTACAATCTTTTTTACTTGTGCTACCAATTTTATTTTCAATTTGTTTATTTGTTGCGTCATTAATTACAAATATCGATTTAAAAACCAAAATTCAAATTAAATCAGTATTTTTTAAATTTACAAAGATTATAAGTATTGGTTTTTATATTTTCCATATAATTTCATGTTTTTATTGGGTATTTAGTATTGGAGGTGTAAATATTGGAAATAGTTCTATTATTAATTTTAATAATAATAATAATAATAATAATAATAATAATAATAATAATAACTATAATTATAATAATGAAATAATAAAATATAATGAAATTCAAAATAAATTAACAAGCAATGAATATAATGTTAATAATGAAAATGATGAATTTTTAAAAATGGCAACCACATCATCATCATCATCATCAAATTTACAATTAAAAATGGATTTATCAACATCAACATCATCAACAAAATTATTAATTAATGGTATTAATGATAATGCAAGTTATAGATACTATTTTAAATTATTAATTCAATCTGTTAAATTTTATCAATTCAATGATACAATTATAATTTTAATACCATTAATATTTGCAGCGATTTCAATAATATTTGTATATTTAAAAAATTCATTGGTTAATAGAATTTTATTTATTAAAATCCAAGGATTTAGAAATGAAACACCTGCAGGTTATGATGTTTTAATTAGAGTTTTATATATTTTCATGTTTGTTTTCATTTTAATAATTGGTCATTTTGGTAATTTGGTTTGTTTAAAAGTTAATGCTTTTGAAAAAATTGGAATTTGTAGTTATCATCATAATAATAATAATAGTTTTTGGTATTATCAAGGTTTTATAAATACACTTTATTTAGTATATGGTTATCCTTTATATGAATTGGTTAATTTAATTTAAATTTTAATTAATTATAATAAAAAAAAAAAAATGTATATATAAATAAATGTAAATAATCAATCTAATAATAAATAAATAAAAAATAATAGATAATAAAAAAATAAAATAAATGTAAAATAAATGTAAAATAAATAAAAAAAAAAAAATTTAATTATTCTTTTTTTTTTTTTAAAATGCAATATATGGATTGTTTTTTTTTTTTTTTTTTAATTTATTGAGTAAAAAAATGAAAAAATTAATAATTAATTGAAAAACTTATCAAATTGTAAAAAAAAAAAGTTGGGATTATGGTTTAAACCATAATCAGTTTTTAAAAAATAAAATTCTTGTTTTTTTAAGTTTTATTGTTTTTAAGTCAGTTATTTGAAAAAAAAAAAAAAAAAAAAAAAAAAAAAAAAAAAAATCTAAAAAAATATGATCAAAACAATACCATTTTTGTTTTGGTGTAATATTTAAAACATTTGTGTTTCAGTGTAATATCTAAAAAATGTCATTTTTATGCTCAGAAAATTCATATCAACAACAAAGTAAAATATCAATTGATATTGACAAATCTCTAAAAAATCATAAATTAAAATTAGAGGAAGAAATAAGAGTATTAATTTATGGGCAAAAGAAAGTTGGTGTAACAACACTCTTTAAAACTTTTTTGTTAATGGGTGAAAGCCAAATAACACCTGAAGAATTAATGGATAATAGAAATAATGTTTATAAAACTATAATTAACCAATTAAAAAAATTCATTATTATTTCAAATAATTCAAAAATTGAATTAGAAAATAATAATAATATTGTAATTATTTATTTTATATTTTAAATTTTATTTTTCCCTACTTTCATAGTTACTAATAATAAATAAATAAATAAATAAATAAATAAATAAATAAATAAATAAATAAATAAATAAATGATAGCAAATGTCAAATTTAATATTGGAATTAGATAGTGAGAATTTTTTATGGAATAAAGAAATTGGAGAAACTTGTTTAAAACTATGGAATGATTCAGGTATTCAAAAAATATTTCAAAGTCAATTTAGTGAGTTTTTTGGTTATTTCTTTAAACATTTACAACGTATATCAGATGAAAACTATACTCCAACACCTCAAGATTTAAATTTTATAAAACTTACTCAAAATGGTATAATTGAAGGTAAATTCACTTTTGAACGTTGTCTTATAAAAATGATTGAAATGGGTATACAAACTTCAACTTTAAAGAAATGGATTAACTGTTTTAGTGAAGTCCAAGCCATAATATATGTCATTGATTTATCAGTGTAAGTAATTATTTTTTTTTTTAAAAAAAAATAAACAATAATAATTAAAATAATAATAATAATTAAAATAGGTATGATATAGTTGAAAGTGAAGATTGTTCAAAATCAATAAATAAATTAGAAAAATCTTTAAATGGGTTTAAAGAAATTATTGAATCAAAATATCTTCATGGTTGTGGAGTGATTGTATTTTTCAATAAAAAGGATATTTTTAGAGAAAAGTTAAAAACTGTACCATTTAAAACCTATGATAAAGATTACATTGGTGAAAATGATTTTGAATCCACAACAAATTTCATTAAAAATAAATTACTTGATTATTATTCAAATCCAAATAAGAATGTCTATTTTTTGATTAATGAAGAATCTGAAGTTGATATTTGTAGGAGTACATTCAATATTTTAAAGGATATTGTTCTCAACATAACATATAATTCTGTAAAAAATTAAAATAAAAAAATAAAACAAAATTTTAAAAAATAAATAATAGAATAATTTATTAAATTGTTTTTTTTTTTTTTTTTTTTTTTTTTTTTTTTTTTGTGTTTTCTTTTTTTTTTTTTGTTTTTGTTTTTGTTTTTTTCTTTTTTTTTTTTTTTTTTTCTTTTTTCTTTTTTCTTTTTTTTTTTAATTTTTTTTTTTTTTTTTTTTTTTTCCAGGTTTTGAAAGTTTAATTTGGTGAGGAGGAAGTAGTTGAGGAAGAGGAACCATTATTTGACCAAATTTCTTTATTTTCAATAATTCTTTGAACAAAATCTTCAAGGGAAGGTAATAAATTTTGTAATGATTGATAAGATGGTAATAAAAACTTTTCAATAAACGAAACTTGAGTAAGATGTAATACAACTTTTTCACGTTCCATAAATGGTGTTAATGGTAAATTATTTAATTTCTCTAAATCACTCTATTAAAAAAAAAAAAAAAGAAAAAATTTTAATCATTAATACTTTTTTTTTTTTTATTATTTTTTTTTTTTTTTTTTTTTTTTTTTTTTTTTTTTTTTTTTTTTTTATTACTTACTTGATTAAAAAATTCTTCCATTAATGCATTTGCCCATTTATTTGAAATATCAAAAGATCTTAATTCATTTGAAATATCAGCAGATTTTAAAAACATAATTAATAGTAAATCACGATGTTCTGAATTATCCCAACTAAATGTTGAAATGATATCATCAAATTGTTTCTTATAGGTGAAATGATTCTCCATATCAGTTGCTAAAATCAAAATTTTAACTCTTCTAAAAAATTGTTTTTTTTCTTCCACTGTTAACGTTGATAATAATTCATTCCCAATCTTACTCTCCAATATACCTAAACAAATTGAAAGATGATGATTCTCTAAAACTGATTTATTATTATACAATACTGCAATTGAACTTTTCATATTAATTTGAAATCTATTACTTAATGCTGGATGATCTAAATCATGACATATTGATGCAATTATAATTGATAATTTTTCCTAAATTAAAATAAAATAAAATTAGTTTTACATACATCCACACACAAACACATACGCACTGATCACCTGACTTTTTATTTTTTTAAAAAATAAAACATAAACTTACAATTGGTGATAAAATATTAAAAAGATTTGTTTTTAAAAGTATTAAAAATATAGTTTGAGTTACAGCTATAGCATGATTAAATGAATGGAATGGATTATTTCTATAAGATGATGCTACTATTGATAGGAAATTGAGGATACTAGATTTTGATAAATTTAATTCTTTATATAATCCAGACTCTTCGAAAATTAAAACACCATTCTCTATTAAATTATCTTTACTCTTTGACCATGATGAAAAATTTATTGAAAAAATATCATTTATATCATTATTATCATTATAACCGCGTATTTTATTATTATTACTATTATTATTATTATTATTATCCTCATCATCACCTTCTTCTTCTTCATCATCTCTATTATTGTTATTACTATTGTTATTATTACTATTATTATTACTATTATTGTTATTACCATCATCACTGTTACCTCTGTTGTTATTATCATTTATTTTATTTTTTTCATTAATAGAGTTATTATTATTATTATTATTATTATTATTATTATTATTATTATTATTATTATTATTATTATTATTATTATTATTATTATTATTATTATTATTATTATTATTATTATTACTACTATTATTTAAACTATGTACATTATGATTTAAATTATCATTATTTTGAGAAACTGTTGTTGACGATGGTGAAGAAGAAGGATATGGTGATGACTGCTGTTGATGTTGATGTTGATGTTGTTGTTGTTGTTGTTGTTGTTGTTGTTGTTGTTGTTGTTGTTGTTGTTGTTGTTGTTGTTGTTGTTGTTGTTGTTGTTGTTGTTGTTGTTTTTGTTGTTTTATTATATTTTCTTCATCACCATTTGCTGTAGTTGTTTCATTATATTTTGTTGAGGTGCCATTATCACCTCTATATGAGGTGAATTTTAGTACACCTTCAAAACAAGATTTTAGTAATTCCAGTTTGTATTGTTATATATTTATATTAAATTTTTATCTTTACTTTAATAAATTTATATAAAAATTTTTTTATTTTTTTTATTTTTTTATTTATTTATTTTTTTTTTTATTTTTTATTTTATTTTTATTATAAACTATACTAAAATATTGTCTATTTTTGTTGTTAAAAATGATATTTGTTAATAGGATACTATTTGAAGTACTAAATGAGAGAGTGTGTGTGTGTGTGTGTCTTTTTTTATGTTAAAATAAGTAAAAATAAAATAAAAAAAAACAAAAATAAAAAAAAGTGTGGTAAAAAAAAAAAATAAAAAAAAAAAAAAAAAAAACAATTCAACTGATTATAAAAGGTGTGTGATACTTTTTTTTTTTTTTTTTTCTCAAAATCTTGGAATTAAATGGTGTGTGTGGTGTGATGTGGATTGTTGTGTGGATGTATAGCGAGAGATGATCAAAAAAAAAATAAAAATAAAAATAAAAATAAAAAATAAAAATAAAAAATAAAAAATAAAAATAAAAATAAAAACTTACAAAAAATAAAATAAATAAAAAAATAAAAAGGTAACTGATTTGATTTGATTTCTTTTTTTTTTGGTTAATCTTATTTTAATAATATTATTATTGTTTTTTATTTTTATTGCCGTTGTGAAAAAAAAGACTTTGAAAAATTTTAAAAAAAAAAAAAAAAAAAAATTTTAAAAAATAAAAATAAAAAATAAAAAAAAAAAAAATAAAACAAAAAAAAAGATTTTTATACACATTTTTTAAAATTTTAGATAATATCCTACTTCTTATCTTTTTAAACTCGATCGTATTTTTTTTTTTTTTTTTTTAAACAATATTTTTTATTATTTTCCTATTATTAATTTAGAATCATTTATTCTTAAAAAAGTAAAAACTATATTTTTTTTTCTTTTTTAACTATCCATCTTGAGGTATGCGGATATTGAAGTTCTAGGTAATCCAACCCTATTGTTTTTAACAACACTTGTGAAAAAAAAAAAAAAAATTATGACCTTCATATAATTTAAGAGTGAGAAGTAGGGTTGTGGATTTGTTAGGGGCGTTTTTTTTATTTTTTTTTTACATACAACCTAATTTTTTATTTTTCACACACATATTTTCAAATAAAATATGTAAAAAAAAAAAGTCCAAATCCCTTTCAAATAATTTAACTCTCTTTTAATCAACTTTTATTATCAAAATAAAAATAAAAATAAAAATAAAAATAAAAATAAAGAAATATATAATAGCGGTCAACCCCACCATCATCTTCAACAACAACTTCACCATCATCTTGTTAATTAATTACACATACACTCTATCACACACCCTTATCAACTTAATTTATTTAAATCAAAACCCAACGAACAAACAATCAAACCATTAACACCAAAAAAAAAAAAAAAAAAAAAAAAAAAAAAAAAAAAAAAATTTAAAAAAAGAAAATTAACCAAAAAAAAAACACTTTATTAAACTTTGTTTTGATGAGTTAAAAATTATTTAGTATTCTGTACTATTTACATTTTGATCTATAATAATTACTTTTTTCCCCAATTTAATAATAAAATTAATGGTTATATATGGTTGCATAATATTGTGTGACTCACCTCTACCTGTTTTTCCAAGTGTAATTCCTGTTTTTACATGTGTGGTTACAATATCCTTATGTTATTGATGATAATCAGAAAAACTTCCATGAGGACCACTACTGAAACCACCTCCAATAGAATGCCATGTATGACCTGGGTCAATTACGGGATGATCATGAGATGGCAATTCTGAAACTGTTAAAAGATGATTTGTTAAACCAACTCCATTTCCTGCACCTATTGGACATTTACCACGAAAATCTGGTTTTGAAAATTCATGTTCACTTGAACCAAATGCATCTCCAATTTGTCGATATAATTCTGGATATGTTAATTTATTTAATGGAGCTCCATCACAAAGAGACCAACCAACTGGTATTTCAATACCTGTAAAAATATTAACTGATCCAGGTTGGATTGAATTTTCAATTTTTTTTTCTAAATTTGCAACTGCAAGTTTTTGTTTTGTTTCAATGGCTAATTTTGACATTTTCTTTTTTAATCTTTTTTAAATTACTTTGAACTTTGTAATAGTTTATATAATAAGCCAGATTTCTTGATATAAAT
This sequence comes from Dictyostelium discoideum AX4, assembly GCF_000004695.1. NCBI lineage: Eukaryota > Evosea > Eumycetozoa > Dictyosteliales > Dictyosteliaceae > Dictyostelium > Dictyostelium discoideum. The sequence continues at coordinate 2,134,744 of NC_007087.3, forward strand.
ACAACAGTGACAATAAATGGTAAGATAAACATTAAGATATTTGATGCTTCTTCTTGCTTTGATATCAGCATTTGCTAAAGTTTCTGCACAATTTACCATTGCATTGGATACAGCAGTTGAAGATTTTTCAAGACCTTTAGAAACTTGTTTCAAACCATCACCAATTTCAGCTCCACCTTATCAACTCCTAAACCAAGAGCACCCAAACTAAAACCGATGATTTCCATAAAAAAAATAGAAAAAACTCACAAAATAAATATCTAATAATGATTGGGGAGTTTTTTTATAATTATAAATTTTTTTTTTTTTTTTTTTTAATTTCAAGAAAAATAAATAATTATTAGAATTTTTAAAAATAAATAACTGGTAGGAAACAGATATTGATAAAATAGAAGAACTATTTATTTTAGAAGCTAATGTGGAAGTTTTGATCGTGTTCTATTAAAATTATTAGAAATTATTAACTTAATATTTTAAAAAAAAAAAAATAAAAATAAAAATAATAAAATTAAATTGGTGCCAAAGAAAAAAAAAATAATTAAATAAAAAAAAAATTAAATTAATAAATAAAAAAATTTTAATTAATTAAATAAAAAAATTAAATAAAAAAATTAAATAAAAAAAAAAATTAATTAAATAAAAAAAAAAAAAAAAAATAATAATAATAATAATAATACAAAATTGGTTAATTATTTACAAATATTAATATTGGTTTAATAATTTTAAAAATATATTTGTTTATGGTGTTTATGTTCTTTTGTTATGTTTAAAGTGATCAAAAAATTATAATTCAAACTTGTATACTATATTCATAACAAGCTGGAAGGATGATGTCTATATCAAGAGGATCAGAAGTCCATGGGAAGGGTTTGCCGAATTTACTTGATGAATGATTCATTTGAAATTTAAAACATTATGATTAATCGAGACATTTTTATTATATTGAGTTTGATTTTATTGTGGAGTTTTCCCCTTTTTTTTTTTTTTTTTTTTTTTAACCCTTGCCCCTTTTTTTTTTGTAAACAAACTAAAATGGCTTTTTAAGAATTTATTTTTTATTTTCCCACAAAAAAAATTCATAATGTGGAAATTAATAAAATAATGTTTTAAAAAAAGGGTAAAAATTAATAAGATGTAGGGGACTGTAAAATTAACATTACACAATATCAAATTTTTTTTTTTCCCACAAAATCTATTTTTATACCAGTTCCATATACATTTGCTTTTTATTTTTTTTTTTTTTGATTATTTTGATTTTTTCACATAAAGTGTCATCAACAAATTAAAAATTTAATTTAAAAAAATAAAAAAATAAAAAAAATAAAAAAAAATTTTCAACTGAAAAACCATTTTTTTTTTTTTTTGAATAAAAAAATAATAAAAACTTATAGTGCTTATATGATCATATGACATTATTAAATAAATAAGTTTTTTATAATTTTATTTTTTTTTTAATTATATAATTTTACTAGTAAAATTATTTAATTAATTTTTATTTGATCAATAAAAGTTGATTAAAAGAGAGTTAAATTATTTGAAAGGGGATTTGGACTTTTTTTTTTTTTTTTTTTTTTTATAAAAAAAAAATCTTTTATTTGAATACATATTTATATCACAAACAATTTGTTAAAAGTAATAAGAGAAAACTAAATAAAATTATTTTCAAAGAAATAATTTTTTTTTTTTTTTTTTTTATTTGGTTGATCAGATTTTTTTTTTTTTTTTTTTTTTTTTTTTTTTTTTTTTTTTTTTTTTTTCAAAAATTTTTTCAACCAGATTTTAGAATTTTATACAAATTAAAAAAAATAAAAAAACTATTATCTGATTTGTTTAATTGAATTATTAAATATTTATCTAATTTTAGTGAATCTGATAAGCTTGAGAAACTATTTAATTTCAAATATTATTTGAGTAATACTTTAAAAGTTTTTTTAGTTTGGTAAATTTTAATTTAAAAACTAAAAAAAAAAAAAAAAAAAAAAAAAAAAAAAAAAAATTTTTAATATTTTTTTTTTCAAAAGAATTAATTTGTTTTTTTATTTTAATTAAACCCTAAATTATTTATCTGAAAAAAAATTTTCGCTTTCCCAAACAGTTTTATTTTTTTATTTGAAAAAAAAAGAAACAATTTTTTGAAAGCTTCCAACTCAATAGCGTCAAATCTGATCGGAGTTTCAGTTGAAAAATGGGTTTTTTTTTTTTTACAATTTTTTTTAATTTTTTTTCAATTTTTTTTTTTTTTTTCATAAACAAAATCTTTTTTATTTTACTTTTTTTTTTTTTTTTTTATTTATTGTATACTAAATTTTAGTTTTATATATATTTTTTTTTTTTTGTATATTTAATTTTTTATTTATTTATTTTGTAATATTTTTATTTTTTTGTAAATTAATAACCACACATAAAAACAAAATGTCAGAAGAACCAACCCCAGTTTCAGGTAATGACAAACAACTCTTGAACAAAGCTTGGGAAATTACCCAAAAAAAAGTAAAATATTATTATTTTTTCTATTCAAAAAAAAAAAAAAAAAAATAAATAAATAAATATAATAAAATTTTATTAATTTTTTTTATTATTATTATTATTTTTTAAAAATATTTAGACTTTCACAGCATGGTGTAATTCACATTTACGTAAACTTGGATCATCAATTGAACAAATTGATACAGATTTTACTGATGGTATTAAATTAGCTCAATTATTAGAAGTTATTTCAAATGATCCAGTATTTAAAGTAAACAAAACACCAAAATTAAGAATTCATAATATCCAAAATGTTGGTCTCTGTTTAAAACATATTGAATCACATGGTGTTAAATTGGTTGGTATTGGTGCTGAAGAGTTAGTTGATAAAAACTTAAAGATGACTTTGGGTATGATTTGGACAATCATTCTTCGTTTTGCCATTCAAGATATTTCAATTGAAGAATTGAGTGCCAAAGAAGCCCTTTTACTTTGGTGTCAAAGAAAGACCGAAGGTTATGACCGTGTTAAAGTTGGTAATTTCCATACCTCATTCCAAGATGGTCTTGCCTTTTGTGCTCTCATCCATAAACATAGACCAGATTTAATCAACTTTGACTCTTTAAACAAAGATGATAAAGCTGGTAACTTACAATTGGCTTTTGATATTGCCGAAAAAGAATTGGATATCCCAAAGATGTTGGATGTTTCCGATATGCTCGATGTCGTTCGTCCAGATGAAAGATCAGTCATGACCTACGTCGCTCAATACTACCATCACTTTTCTGCCTCTAGAAAAGCTGAAACCGCCGGTAAACAAGTTGGTAAAGTTTTAGATACCTTTATGTTGTTAGAACAAACCAAATCTGATTATCTTAAAAGAGCCAATGAACTCGTTCAATGGATTAACGATAAACAAGCATCACTTGAATCACGTGATTTTGGTGATTCCATCGAATCTGTTCAAAGTTTCATGAACGCTCATAAAGAATATAAAAAAACCGAAAAACCACCAAAGGGTCAAGAAGTCTCTGAATTGGAAGCTATCTACAATTCATTACAAACTAAATTACGTTTAATTAAACGTGAACCATTTGTTGCACCAGCTGGTCTCACTCCAAATGAAATCGATTCCACTTGGTCCGCTTTAGAGAAAGCTGAACAAGAACATGCTGAAGCCCTCCGTATTGAACTCAAACGTCAAAAGAAAATTGCAGTTCTCTTACAAAAATACAATCGTATTCTCAAGAAACTCGAAAACTGGGCCACCACCAAATCTGTCTACCTCGGTTCCAATGAAACCGGTGACAGTATCACTGCTGTTCAAGCTAAATTAAAGAATTTAGAAGCTTTTGATGGTGAATGTCAATCATTGGAAGGTCAATCAAACTCTGATCTCCTCAGCATTCTTGCTCAATTAACTGAACTCAACTACAATGGTGTACCAGAACTCACTGAACGTAAAGATACATTCTTTGCTCAACAATGGACTGGTGTTAAATCATCTGCTGAAACCTACAAAAACACTCTTTTAGCTGAACTTGAAAGACTCCAAAAGATTGAAGACTCATTGGTCGAATTCGCCAAGAGAGCCGCTCAATTAAATGTTTGGATTGAAGCTGCCGATGATCATGTATTTGATCCAATCAATGTTGACTCTGTTCAAGGTGTCCAAGAAATTCAAGAGAAATTCGACGCTTTCCTCCACGATCAATCACAACAATTCGCTGAATTGGAAGCCCTCGCTGCTTTAACTCAACAACTCCGTGAACTCGGTCGTTCTGAAAACGATTATTCAGTCATTTCATACGATGAACTCTCTGCCAAATGGAATAATTTATTGGCTGGTATTGAAGAACGTAAAGTTCAACTCGCCAATGAACTCACCACTCAAACCAACAACGATGTTCTTTGCCAATCATTCTCTGTTAAAGCAAATGAAATTTCAGATTATGTCCGTGTTACTTTAGATGCCATCTCACAAAACACTTCATCAGATCCACAAGAACAATTAAACAATATCCGTGCTATCATCACCGCTCATGCTGAAAAGAAACCAGAACTCGATGAATTATACACCATTGCTTCTCAACTCGAAGAAGCTCAAGTTGTCGATAACAAACATACTCAACACAGTTTAGAATCAATTAAATTAAAATGGGATAAACTCAATACACTCGCTAAAAAGAATGAACAAGTTGTTGAAGGTGAAATTCTTGCTAAACAATTAACTGGTGTTACTGCTGAAGAATTAAGTGAATTTAAAGGTATGTATAATTTATTTATTATAAATATTAATTAAATTATTTAAAACTCGTCCAATGATTAATAAATAACTTTTTTTAATTAATTAACATGAACGAAAAAGCCTGCTTCTCACATTTCGATAAGGACAACGATAACAAATTAAATCGTCTTGAATTCTCCTCTTGCTTGAAGAGTATCGGAGATGAATTAACTGAAGAACAATTAAATCAAGTCATCAGTAAAATCGATACCGATGGTAATGGTACCATTTCATTCGAAGAATTTATTGATTACATGGTTTCATCACGTAAAGGTACAGACAGCGTTGAATCAACTAAAGCTGCATTCAAAGTTATGGCTGAGGATAAAGATTTCATTACTGAAGCTCAAATTCGTGCTGCTATCTCTGATTCTAAACAAATTGATTATTTACTCGCCAGTATGCCAGCTGTTGAAGGTGGTTTTGACTACAATTCATTTGCTGAAAAATTATACCAATAAACAAATAATTATTAATTATAAATACATTTTAAAATTATATTAATTTAATTTAAAAAAATTAAACATATAACAATATTCTTTTCATTTTTAATAAGTTTTTTTTTTTTTTTAGTCACATAAAGTTAACTGAACATTTCAAACTTTGGGAGAATTCAAGACGATTTAATTTGTTATCCTTATCCTTATCGAAATGTGAGTAGCAGGCTTTTTCGTTCATGTTAATTAATTAATTAAAAAAAGTTATTTATTAATCATTGGATGAGTTTTAAATAAAATTAGGTTCTTTTTACAATTTAATTTTTTATAGTTTTCAAAAAAAAATGAATATAATCATAACTTATGTAAAACAAACACTATTATTTATGTGATTGAAAAAATAATTGTTTTAAATTTATTTATAAAAAACAAATCAACCTTTTTTTAAATTAATAATTCCAACGATATATAATTTTAAATTAAGTTAACAATAAAACAATTCATTTTTTCGTTTTAATGTATATTTATTTAAAAGATTCAAAATGTATTACAAAAATTTATTATTTAAAATAATATCAATTTAAAATGTGTTTTTGTTGTTAGCAATGAATAAAGATTAATTCATTTATCAATGTAGTGATTTAAAAAATTTTAGACTTTTAAAATTGAAATTATGTATAAATGTCATATCCAATGTATGGCTGCATTAATTATAGATCACCAAATGGAGATGTTATTAAAAATCTTAAAGCATTCAAATTTAATAAAGATGAATAATTAAAGGTAGAAGCACTGGTTATAATGTATGATTCTTTGATTAAATCATTCAATAGAGGTGTTTTTTTTCTTTTTGGTGATATTACAAATTTAAGTAGAGAATTGCCAGAACTTGAAGGTTTAGGGTGGTTGGATTATTTGTTTTTTTACAAAACATAAGTGAAAATGGATTTTGATCGTTGCAACGATATCCACATTCTATTGTTTTATATTGACATTTTTGACCATAATATGCTGGTGCACATTGACATTGACCATCTAAACAACAAAGACCATTACCAGAACAACCAGTATTAAAGCAATTACCAAATGAAGGTTTATATCAATAAAATAATAAAATAAATAAATAAATAAAAAAAAAATTAAAAAGTTTTAGAAAATAATTAAAATTTAAAAAACTAATTTTGATAAAAAGGAAAGTATGTATGTATGTATGTATGTATGTATGTATGTATGTATGTATGTATGTATGTATGTATGTATGTATGATTTATAAATAACTTTTTTTAATTAATTAATTAACATGAACAAAAAAGCCTGCTTCTCGCATTTCTACAAGGATAAAGACAACAAATTAAATCGTCTTGAGTTTAGTTCTAGCTTGAAGAGTATCGGAGATGAATTAACTGAAGAATAATTAAATCAAGTCATCAGTAAAATCGACACGGATGGTAATGGTACCATTTCATTAGAAGAATTTATTGATTACATGGTTTCATCACGTAAAGGTACAGACAGCGTTGAATCAAATAAATGCTGCTATCCCTGATTCTAAACAAATTGATTATTTACTTGCCAGCATGCCAGCTGTTGAAGGTGGTTTTGATTACAATTCATTTGCTGAAAATTATTAATAAATTAATAAAATAAATAAATAAAAAAAAAAAAAATTAAAAAGTTTTTGAATAAATATTTAATAAAAATGAAAATAATTTTTTATTTTTAGTTTTTAAAGAAAAGGATTTTTTTTTTTATTTAATCAATAAAACTTTTAAAAAAACCTAATTTCTTTAGTAAATATTGAATAAAGAAATATTAATCCCTTTCTTTATTGTACCCATTTTTTTTTTTTTTTTTTTTTATATGTTGATATTATTTTTATGTATGTATGTATGAATGTATGTGCCAATGTGCACTTAAAGTATTATTACAAGATTATTTAATTGTTGATATGTTTGTTATTGTGTTTTACAACCTTCACCAACTTTAATAGTATTAAATTTCATTCCATTGTATCTATCATCCAATTCTTCTTCTTCCTCTTCATTTTTGGTTTGTATTGGATTATCTTTTATTTCTAAATTATTATTATTTCTTTCAATTTCAATATTATCCCTAGTTGAAGTTGTTGAAGTCGAAGGTACAGAGGTTGAATGGGATCTTGGTTTTGATATGATTTCTATATTTGGCATTGAATTATTTGGATTATCAACTACAGTATTATAACGTGGTGGTGATTGTGGCATTGGTTGTACTGGTGATGAATCATTTCTTGTTGTTCTATAGTTATCAACAATATCATTATAATTATAATCTGGTGATAAGGTAATACTTGAAGTCATTGGATTTTCACCTAAATATATTCTTTCATGTGATTTATTATTATTATTATCATCATCATCATTATTATTATTATTATTATTATGTTGATTTTGTTGTTGTTTTTGATTTTGTTGTTGTTGTAGTGGATTTATTACCATTACATCTCTTGAAGATTTTCTTAATGCTAAATTTATATTTGCAATTGTTCTTTCAACTTTATTACGTTGGTGAATGAAAATTAATGAACCTAATAATATAACAATACCTAATACACCACAAGCACCAATGAAATAATATTTCCATTTTGAAGAATCTTGATCATTGGTTATTGAATTACGATTTATAGAATCAGTATTTGAATGTAAAACAAAGGATGAACCAATTTCAAATGAATTTGAATTACTAATATTTTTAAATGGAATTTTAATTGAAATGAATGCTGTATTATTATTAATTATTGGTTTTTGTTGATTCTCTAATAGAGTTGATGTTGCAACTAAATTTGTTAATTCAAATGAATTTGAAAATTTAAATTTATTTGCCAATGTAAATAATAGGTAATTTGATTCATCCTTTTCTCTAATTAAAATGTAACCATTATCAACTATTTCCGATTCAATTTCTTTTCTACTATCAATTGATTTAATTTGAAATAGAAATTCAATCATATCATTTCCATCACCTCCAACAGTTGTTGATATTAAAGATTTTATTAAATTATTAATTTCTAATGAAACAATTACAGAATTATTTGATATTGGTAAATTTGTACCATAATAATCATAAAATGAATTTGTTGTCGTTGTTGTCGTTTGATTATAAATATAATTTGATTTAATTGAAAATTTTGAAAATATATTATCATCATTTGTACCACTAAATTCAAAACCATTTTCATTTTTAATTTGATTTTTATTTGTTAAAGATGAAATTGGTATTGTTAATGATTGAAATCCTAATGAATTTAAAATTCTAATATGTGAAACTGAAATAATATAACCATTATTTTTATTTAATGTCAATTTAAATGAATTAAAATCATTTGTTTCTGGTTTTATTATTGTAGTACTTTCTAAATCAACAAATTTAATTGAACAATCATATGATGTATAACCTTTATTACAAATACAATTCAATGAAGAATCACAAATTCCATTACCACTACAATCATTATTACCATTTAATTGATAATTATTATTATTGAACCAACTTTTTGATGGACATTTTTTCCAAGATGGTAAAAATGGGAATAAATTATTTAATGAATCACTTGTTACATTACCAATTCTAATATAGGTTAGTGTTGATGATAAATATGAATTTCTAATATAATTAACATTTAAATCACATGTTAATTTTTTATCACTTAATAGTTTAACATTTGGACAATTTTGATTTAATAATATAACTTTAATATCATTACTATTTAAATCTATATTAAAATGGTTACCTGATATTGTTACTTTTGAAACACCACTACTTGAATATAAATCAACTTGAGTAATTGTTTCAATAGTTGGTTTTGGAATTCTAAATAAAACTTTTTTAATAATATTCTTTTCATCAATTATAATATCATTATCATTATTAATATTATTATTATTATTATTATTATTATTATTATTATTATTAAAAGTGGTTTTATCAGTTGTATTTACTGAAATTAAATAACCTTCTCTATCATTTGATAAATTGATTAAACTATTTAATGATTTTGGTATTGTTAATTTAAAAGTTATACTTCTACTATTTGAATTATAAATTTGTTTTAAATTTTCATTTCCAAATTTAAAATATTTTAAATTTGATTTTGATTTTAAATAAAATGAAATTTCAAAATTTTCATCTATAATTTCATTACCAAAACTATAAAAAATTTTAATTTCATTACCACCATCAAATTCAATAATTTCATTTTGTTGTTGATTATTTTCAATTATTGTTGGAAAGTAAATACCTTTTGAAATACATGAAAATGGTGATTCAATATTAAAAGTGAATGAACAAGTTGATTTATTTTCAATTGGTTGTGACGCATATAATTTATAAAAGATACTAGATGATGTTGCTTCAATACATTTAAATTTAAATATTGATACTCTATTTGAACATTGATCTATCGAATTATTAAATTGATAATCTTTATCTTCTAATGATATTGATGTTCTATACTTTAATGTTAATGGATCATTTATTTCATTTGTCATTTCAAATATACCATAATTATAATTTCCAATTTGAAAATTTGTAAACTCATCACTATTATCATTACTATTGATTTGACATGATTGAGAATTATTGAATGGGCATAAATCAATTATACCGCAAATATTAAATAAATACTAATAAATAAATAAATAAATAAAATTGATGAAATTAAGAAATAAAAAATAATATATAAAAAAAAATGAAAAAAAATTAATAAGTTTGTGGGAATGTAAAAAAATAAAAATAAAAATAAAAATAAAAAAATAAAAAAATAAAAAAAAAAATAAAAAAGTGATTAATACGGAATGAGTGTGTGTGGGGTGGGTGGGGGTGTGAAAATTGTAATAATTAATAAAAAAGAAATAAATTTAAACATAAAAATATAAACAATTATTAAAAAAAAAAGTACAAACCTTTATTTTATCAGATGAAATTTGATAACCACCATTCGCCACTGATATTTCTGAAAGATTGTAAATTGCATTATTAAATGGTGTTTTAAAGACACAATCAATTGGTATGTATGTTGATATTGATAATTTAATATTTGATAGTAATAATAAAAATATAAAAATAATCATTGTAATTAAAAAATTGTACACATAATTAAAAATACACAATTATATAATTTTACTGATTTGTTTTTGTATTTTCAAAAAATTCAAGAAGAAAAACAAAAAAAAAAAAAAAAAAAAAAAAAAAAAAAAAAAAAAAAAAAACAAAAAAAAATTAAAAAAAAAAAAAAAAAAAAAAAATTCTAAGCAAAAATGGCCAATCCACAAAAACTTCGAAATCGCGATCGTAAAAAAAATTTTTTTTTTTTAATTATTAAATATTTATTTTTTTTTTTTTTTTTTTTTTTTTGGTATTATTTGTTTTATTATTTTATTTTTTTTTTTTTTCTTTTTTTTTAAGATATTAAAAAAAAAAAAAAAAAAAAATAACTAAAAATAATAAAATAATCTCTATTATAGTAAATAACTATTAATTTTTTTGATTAGTTTTTAAGACTTATTAATGGATCTAAAAGATTTATTTTTTTTTTTTTTTTAATGTCTTTTTTTTAAATTTGTCAACAGAACAATTTTAAAGTAAAAATAAAAAAAAATTGTGGTTTAATTTCCAAAACAAACTAAAATTTATAAATACCCCTAATTTCTAATACATCATCGTCAATAAAATATCTAAAAGATATTTTTTTTTTTTTTTAATTCTAATAATGAAAAAAAAATTAGAAAAAAAAATGGAAAAAAAAAAAAAAATGAAAATAAAAAAAAAATAGACTATTTTTTTTTTTTTTTTTTTTTATTTCTTTATTCCTTTATTTTTTTTATTTTTATTTTTATTATTTAATAAATTTATTAATTTTATTTTTCATATTAAAAAAAAAAAAAAAAAAAGAAATAATAAACAAATTTCTCTTTATTTTTTTTTTTTATTTTTTTTTTTTTATTTTTTCCCAAATTGTGTTTTTTTTATTTTTTTCATTTTTCAATTCATCCTGGTTGAAATGTCAATAGAGTTTTAGCACACAAAAAATAAAATAAAAATATTTTATTCCCAAAAAAAAATATCTTACATCATTAAAATTCGGCTCAACTTGCACTTTTTTTTTTAAATAAAAAAAAAAAAAAAAAAAAAAAAAAAAAAAATTCAGTTTTTAAATAAAAAAAAAAAAAAAAAAAACTGATTTCATTTCGTTTTTTTTTTTTATTTTTTATTTTTTATTTTTTATTTTGGTTGGTAATTAGAAAGTAGAAGAAAGAAAGAAAAAAAAAAAAAAATATATATATATTATAAAGATTGTAACAATATTGTGTAAATTATTATCTTTATTTTCAAACACTTTTTTTTTTTTCAATTAATCTCTTTAAAAAAAAAAAAAAAAAAAAAAAAAAAAAATCAACCAAAACAAATCAAAATCAAAAAAAAAAAATTGTTCACAAATTTGTGTATGCTTGAAAATTTTTAAAATTTTTTTTTTTTTTTTTTTAAATCTATAAAATTTTTTTAAAAAAAAAAGAATGGTTGGAAAAAGAGAAGAAAAGAAAAGATTGTTATCAGATGATTCATCGATAACAATCAATGATGATGGAGCAGGTGGAGCCAAATTTGCCGATGAGCCAGAGAAAGATGGATGTACAACAGGAATTTTACGTGCATTAGGTTTGAAAGAAAAGAAGAAACCAAAGAAGGATATGAATAAAGAGAAAGAGTTTAACGATAAATTCAGAGAGATTTCAATGTTGGATAAAGATTCAATGTTAAATAGAACTGGATCACCATTATCAGGTTTATCAGAGGAAGAGGTCAAACGTCGTCTTGGAGTTTATGGAAAGAATGTAATAGCACAAGTTAAACCAATCTCATGGTATAAATTATTATTTGTTGCATTCACACATCCATTCAATATCGTGTTGACTATTATCGCCACCGTTTCCATTGCCACCCAAGATTATGCAACCTTTGCAGTTGTAATGTTTATGGTGTTATTATCAGCAGTTTTACGTTTCTATGAAGAGCATAAATCAAGTAAAGCATTCATTCATTTGAAATCCTTAGTGAAAACCACTGTAACAGTGTTACGTACTATCAAAGGAGTTAGCACAGAGGTACAAATCGATATTGAAGACGTTGTACCAGGTGATATTGTACCATTGAAAGCAGGTGACGTTTTTCCAGGTGATGTTCGTATTTTAGAATCAAATAGTTTATTCGTATCACAATCTTCATTGACCGGTGAATTTTTACCAGTAGAAAAAGGTCCAGACGCTTCCGAAGAACAAACTACAATTTTCGATACTCCAAATGTTGGTATTATGTCAACAAATATTGTCTCTGGTAGTGGTATTGGTGTTGTTTTCGATACTGGTTGTAGAACTTATATCTCTTCAATCTCTGAAATTCTTACTTCAACTCAAACTACAAATGCTTTTGATGTTGGTGTTAAAAAAGTAGCTTATCTTTTAATGGGTTTTGGTGTAGTTTTAGTACCAATCGTTATTGTTATTAATGGTTTAACTACTCATGATTGGGTTGATTCAACTATGTTTGGTTTATCTGTTGCTGTTGGGTAAATATTAATCTTTATTATATTTATATTTATATTAATTATATACTAATTTTTTTTTTTTTTTTTTTTTTTTTTTTTTTTTTTTTTTTTAAAATTAATTAAATTTTAGTTTAACACCAGAAATGTTACCAATGATTTTAAATGCAAATCTTGCAAAAGGTGCAGCAGATATGTCAAAAAAGAAAACAATTGTTAAACAACTTCATTCAATTCAAAATATGGGTGCTATGGATATTTTATGTTCAGATAAAACAGGTACTTTAACAGAGGATAACGTTAGATTAGATTCTTATATTGGTGGTGATAAAAAGGAATTGGCAGATGTTTTACGTTATTCATTCTTTAATTCATCATTCCAAAAGGGTTTAAAGAATGTATTGGATAATTCAATCATTTCATATTATAATAATCAATTTGCACCAGGTACAGCCGATGGATCAAATAAAAATCATCATGAACAAGAAGCAATTGGTCATGGTGCTGAAGTTAAACCAGATGAAAGATTAATTGAAGGTTATGCATTGGTTGATGAATTCCCATTTGATTTCACTCGTCGTCGTGTATCAATTATTCTTTCACAACCAGAATCAAAAGGTAATCTTTTAATTTGTAAAGGTGCAGTTGAAGAAGTTTTATCATGTTGTACACATTTGGCTGTTCGTGATTCTGAACCAATTTTATTGACTCCAGATTTGAAAGAACAAATGCTTTCAATCACCAATGAATTAAATGTTGATGGTCTTCGTGTACTCTCTGTTGCCACTAAAGTATTTAGCACCGATATTCCAAGTGATTATGAATATGATGTTAAAAATGATGAAGGTGGTCTCACTTTCTATGGTTTCCTTTCATTCATTGATCCACCAAAATCAGATTGTGCAGGTGCTATTGAAATGTTAAGAGGTAATGGTATTGAAATTAAAGTATTAACAGGTGATAATTTAGCAGTTGCTAGAAAGATTTGCAAAGATGTTGGTATCGATACAACTCGTGTTATATCAGGTATTGAATTGGAGAATGCTTCACCAGAGGAATTTGATGAACTTGTCGAACGTTGTACCTTATTTGCCAAATTAACTCCAATTCAAAAATATAACGTTGTTAAAGCTTTAAAGAAACATAAACATACCGTTGGTTTCTTGGGTGATGGTGTTAATGATGCTTTGGCCCTTCGTGAAGCTGATATTGGTATCTCTGTAGATACTGCCACCAATATTGCCAAGGATGCTTCTGATATTATTCTTTTGGAAAAGTCACTCACTGTCATTAATACCGCCGTTAGAACTGGTCGTATCACTCATGCCAACACTATTAAATACATTAAGATGGCTGCTTCTTCCAATTTTGGTAACGTTTTCTCAATGTTGATTGCATCAGCTTGGCTTCCATTCATTCCACTTAAACCACTCCAAATGTTAACTCAAAATCTTTTATACGATTTCTCTCAAATCTCTATCCCTTGGGATAATGTCGATGAAGAATACTTAAAGATCCCACATCCATGGAGTGTTAGAAGTTTATTCAAATTTATGGTTTTCTTGGGTCCAATTTCCTCAATTTTCGATGTTGGTATTTTCTCTTACATGTGGTGGTATTTAGGTTGGACTACAGAAGTTACCCAATCAAGTTTCCAAACTGGTTGGTACGTTGAAGGTCTTATCACTCAAGTTTTCATCGTTCATATGATTCGTACCGTTAAAGTACCATTTATTCAACGTTGGGCTTCTTGGCAATTAACTGTTAATACCGTAATCATCGCTGCTATTTGTATTGCAATTCCATATACTCCATTAAGTCCATACTTATTAATGGAAAAATTACCAGCAATGTATTATCCAGGTCTTGCCAGTACTTTTGTTGGTTATTTCTTATTAACTCAAATTGTTAAAAAGATTTATATGGCTGTATTTGGTGAATGGTTATAAAATCTTTCAAAATCTCAAAAAAAAAAAAAAAAAAAAAAAAAAAAAAAAAGTTATTTTTTTTTATAATCAAAAAAAAATAATTCAAAATGAAATCGAAAATAATTAAGATATCGATATTCGAAAAACTTAAATAAAAATAAAAATAAAAAAATAAAATAAAATAAAAAAAAAAAAAAAAATAAAAAAAAAAAAAAAAAATGGTTCGGCAATATACATTTATTTTTGTGATATTTTTCTTCTTTTATTTTTTTTTTAATTTTTCGATACCATACCAACACAAATACATACTAATTACTGTTTTTTTTTTTAAAAAAAAAACACACACAAAAATAAGTTTTAGAATTCAAGATATTTTTTTTTTTTTTTTTTTTTTTTCACTGTTGTTTTTTATTTTTATTTTGGTTTTTTATTTTAATTTTTTTATTTTTTATTTTTACTGGTTAACCATGAAATCATTATTTCTTTTATTATTTTTATTTTTATCTTTTGCAAATGTTTTTTCAATCACAACAGAAGAATGTAATTTTTTGTTTGTAAATATAAAAAAAAAAAAAAAAAAAATATTTGGAAAACTAAAATAAAATTTTTATTTATTTTTTTATATTTTTACAGATGATTGTTTATTAAAATTGGTAACAAAATTAGAAGGTATAGTTTATTTAGTGAAAATTTTTAAAAATATATAAACTTATTATTTTTTTTTTTTTTTTTTTATATTTAATTAAACAAAAAAATTTAGTTTTATCACAATTTCCACAAACTTTAAATGGAAATACAGAATATGATTTTTGTTCAACTTCTAATTTGACATGTGGAACCCAAAATGGAGTTAGATTTATGTATGTCAGAGAATAGTACTTTAATTTTTTATTTTATTTAAATATTTAATAAATTTTTAATATTTCAAAAAAAAAAAAAAAAAAAAATAGGAATTTATATCAAAATGAATCATCAACCAATATAATGAATTATTCAGATATTTCATGTGTAGAAATAGGTGTTGTAGAGTTTGGTAGATGGAATCTTTCACCAAATTTTTTTAATTTTACAAATAGATTACCCACAGTGTAAGTTTTTTAGTTTTTTAGTTTTTTTTTTCTTTTTTTCCCTTTTAAATCCAATAAAATATTAATAATAAAAAAAATAAATTATCAAGATCTTGTTATGATTGTGAAATTACAGAGATAAATTCAAAAGTAAATTCAGATTACTTAATCATTAAATTAAATAAACCAATTTATAAAAAAATTTTATTGTCAAATATAATCAATTGTATAAATGCAGAATTTCACTCATCAAATGGAGACCCATTTAATTCAGTGGAAATTGAAAATGATCTTCCAAATTCAACTCTACAATCATATAATCAATTTGTTTTGGGTGGGGTAGTTAGAAAAATTCCAGATTTATCAAATGTACAATTTCAAATTGTACAATATTATATTGGAGAACCTTTTGATTTAAACTCTTTAAAAAATTTATCAACACATACTTTTATAAATCGGGTATCAATGTTACCAACTAATTCTTCATTTGGTCCATTTCCATTCCCTATTGATATTGAAAGATTAAATCCAACAAATAGAACTGATGTATTACCCCATAAATATTTGTAAGTACTTACTCACTCTATTATTATTATTATTATTATTATTATTATTTTAAAAAATAACATTAAAATTGATTTAAAAAATAGTGCTTCAGATTTAGCTTTTCAAAAACCAGATGATTATTTAGATCTTAATAGTTCAAAATCTGGATCAGAACAAATGTAAATATTAAATTAAAGAATATTTCTTTTAATTTTCACTTTTTAACAATAGAGTTTTTATTTTTAGATATTTAGGAAAAGTTGGACCACATTTTAATATTGATGGAAATTTACCATTTAAATCATTTAATCCTGATCTTAAAGTTTTGTAATTATTAATTTCATTATTTTATAATATTTCATTATTATAATATCTATTTTTATATTATTAATAATATTATTTTTATTATTTTTATTTGTAGATATTTTTTAAACGGTAATCTTTCATATGTACCAAATTTTGATAATGCTAATGATTTATTTGTATTGGCATCATTAACAAATAATAGTATTGGAGGAAATCTCAAAAAACCTTGGATTAAGAAATATTTAAGAAATTTAGATCTTTCAAATAATAAAATAACAGGTACAATAGATGATTCCTATTGTTCAACACTAATTAAAGTAACTAATAATTCAATGAGTGGAAATCTTCCAAATTGTTATGCTTGTAATTTAAAAATTAATAGATTTAGAGATAGTTTCATTGGTAATAACTTTACGAATATTGATTCTTTAAATGAAACTTGTAGTATGTATTTTTTTATTTTTTTATTTTTTTTTTTTTAATTTTTTTAAATATTAATATATATGTATAAATGTTTTTTTTTTTCAATTTTATAGAAATTATACCAAATATGAAAACTACAGAAATTAAAGTTGAAATTTCAGGAGAAATTTTAAATATAACAAAACTATTAATTTTTGGACAAAATATTGGTTATAGTGTAATGGATAATAGTTATTCAGAAACTTTTGAATTAGATCCTAGTATTTCTTTAACAACAGAGATTCAAAATTCATTAATTGTTTCATATTTTTATACAAATACTAGAACAATTTATAAGATGACATATCAATCAAATGGAGAGATTTTTTATTTAACACCAGATCCATATCCACCAACACCAATAAATGTAACAACAAACAATGGGTTAATAACAATTCAAGGTATTTATTTTTCATATAATATTTCAGTTATAAGTATAACAATGAATAATGGAAAACAAATTTGTAATGTAGTTGATGATCCAACATTTTTCACTATCAAATGTCAGTTATCAGAATTACCAAATCCATCAAAGAATGTTTCAACTTTATTAAAAGTGGATGAATTACAAACTTTATTCTATATAGATTTAGATGATACAATTGTAAATAATTATAATAAATGTTTAGATTACTGTAATATTGATAATGGTATTTGTGATTATTCAAAAGGTATTTGTAATTGTAATTATGGATGGATTGGTGATAGTTGTTCAATTCCATTTTTTGAATGTTTAAATAATTGTTCAAATGTTGGAATTTGTAATACAACAATAGGAGAATGTAATTGTAATAGTGGTAGAGTATTAAATGATTGTAGTGGTTATGAATGCTTAGATCCAACATGTGGTGGTGGTAATAAACATGGTCAATGTAATTATTTAAAAGGTATATGTAATTGTAATTTAAATTGGTTTGGTGAAAATTGTACAATACCAAATCATTATGTTTCATCAGTTGAACCATCTACAACTTTAGGAGGATTAGTAAAATTATTTGGATGGTTTGGAGATTTACATGATAGACTATCAGTTAAAATTGGTAAATTAGATTGTGATTTAATTTTACCAATTACAAATGATACTATTAATTGTAAAATTGGTTCAGGAAATGGTATTCAAAATATTACAATAGTTCAAAATGGTATTACATGGATTGGAATTAATAAATATTTATATATAAATAATGATATTAAACCAAGTTGTTTAAATAATTGTACAAATTTAAATCAAGGTATTTGCATTTCAAATGGACACTGTCAATGTTATTCAAGTTGGACTGGTTTTGATTGTAGTTCACCAAAAAATAATGGTGGTGGTGGAGATTTACCATCAACAAATTCAACAATAAATAATAATGGTTCAACTACATTTGAAAATCAAAAAACATCATATCAAGTATTGGTTACAGATTTAATAGAAATTGATTTTAATGGTAATTTAATTTCACAATACCCACTATTAAATAATTGGATAGTTAATAATACCGAAATAAAAAATGGAATTTCACAATTTACTCAATTAATTAATGAAACAAATTGTAGAGTCAATATGACAATCGAGGAATTAACTAAATCAAAAGATATTAATTTTGCAGGAATAGATTTAAAATTTGATAAAGGTTCTATAAAAGTATCAATATCAATTGAAAATTATAATTATAAAAATATTTTAAATACATTACAATTAAGAATGAAATCATTAGTTACAACATTAAGCAAGGAAGATGATTGTAATGATCAATCAACAGAAATTAATTCAAATTTAGAAAATACAAATTTATTAAATTATATTTCAATTAGTAAAGATAATAAAGTTTTAACAGGTAGATTTTTAAATAGAGTAATATCTGATGGTAGATCAACAATAATTACAACTTCTTTAATTTCAAATGATAATTCATCAATTGAAATTGGTTTAAATTTACCACATTGTTCAAATCAATGTTTAATTGATCCTGGTAAGTTATTAAAAAAAAAAAAAAAAAAAAAAATTGTAAAAAATTAAATTAATACTAATATTTATTAATTATTTATTAGACTTTTCAGTATTATTATCATCACAATTTAAATCTTGTGATAAAAATAATAAATTAAAATCTTATATAATACCAGTTTCTGTTATTTGTGGTTTTATTGGTATTTCATTAATTTTAGGAGGTTCATATTTAATTTATAGAAAGAAATTTATTGAAAAAGATTTAAAAAAAAAATTAAAGAATATAGAAATGCAAAAAAATAAATAATAATAAAAATCAATTATTAAATAATTAATAATTTAAATGTTTTTTTTTTTTTTTTTTTTTTTTAAATTATTATTAATAATAATAATTAATTTTATTAAATTTTAACAAAATAAACTTTTTCTCTACGATTCGAAATTTCAATTTCAATTTCATTTAGGACATCTAAAAGAAATGGACAATGAATTGAATCAATACCTTTTTTCCAAATATTATAATTATCGCAACTAACAATATTTTTAACTTTATCTTTTGTATTTTCTAATAATGGATAATTTATATAATTTACAATTGATTTTATACCTTTTGCAATACCTTTTTGAATGTAAACTGCCGATGATTTTGGTAACTTTATATTTAACTTTTTTAAGAGATGTTCTCTCATCATTCTAATTTGAAAAGATTCGGTACTTGGATTTTGAAATATTGAAAACAATAATAATTTTAAACTATTCATATGATATCTATAACCAATTGTGAATAAACTATTATTTAAACAACTTATATTTGAATTTATTAATGAAAAATACCATCCATTTTTATTTGGTGTTTCGTAACATATTATATTTGAAAAGTAAATCGAACTATCATCTCCTGCTATATTTGTTTTACAAAAATTATTACAAAATATATCAAACGCTATTATTTTACCAAGTTGTTTAAATTTTTCTTGACCTTTGTATCCTGAAAAATATTCTTTATGATTTAATTCATTAAATTTTTTACCATTTTGTCTAAATTCCATTACTAATTTTAAAAAAAAAAAAAAAAAAAAAAAAAAATTAATTATTGATTATAATTAATTAATTTTTTAAAAAATACTTACTTAAAAAAAATGTTTTTTCAAATTCAGATTTTATAAAATCATTTAAAAATTGATCATCTTTTGAAAAATCTAATAAATTTGAAGACATTTCTAAAAATTCATTATTTTTTTCTAATAATCTTAAATCTAAAATTGGTAATTTTAAAATATTTTGTAAAACTGATGCATAACATTCTTGTGCAATAGTTGGTGTTGATTTTATTAAAATTTGATTAAAATGTAAATTATCACTTGATAATGTAACTAATAAACAAACTATAGAATTTCCAAAATCTATAATTTCAATATCTATTATTGTATTCCAATCAATTTCTAAAATATTTGATGTTATAAATTCTTGATTATTAATATTTAAATTTTTTTTTAAATTTGATTTCAAATTTTGTGGCGTTGAACATAATGTATCATAATTATCAATTATTGAAATACTTGGTGTATATATATTATTCGAATTATTATTATTATTATTTTTATTATTTTTATTATTATTACTGTTATTATTATTAATATTATTATTTTTATTATTTTTATTATTATTATTATTTTTTATTTTTTTTTTAAAATCTCTAAATGTTTTCATTTTTATATTTTTTTTTTTTTTTTAAAAAATAATAATAATAAAAAGTTATAAATTAATTAATTAA
>NC_007087.3:2160528-2195528 GCF_000004695.1 Dictyostelium discoideum AX4
TATTAATCATTCATTACTGTTGTAGAGAATATCCTTTTTTATTTGTTATTAATATTAATCAATAATTAGTTGGATGGTGAAAAGAAACCACGACCAATCCTCAACATTTATTAAACAATCTAAAATTTCTAAAAATTTCTCTATTTTAATTTTTCAATAAATTCTTTTTTTTTTATTTTAATTTAAATTTTATATATTACAAAATAAGATTTTTTTTTTTTTTTTTTTTTTTTAAACATTTTGAACAATTCTTCTAATTTGACGAGAAGTATGATCATGATGCTGAATATTTGTTTGAGTCATTTGTTTAAAATCAATTTGGTAACACCATTGACCAGATTGAACCGATCTAACATCAATAAAACTATTTAATAACCAATCTTGGTATGCTTGTTCAGTGATAGCAGAGGCAGCTTCAGTATAATCCATCCAATTATTTGAGAATTTGTATTGCCATTTTGGAATCATTTTACCTTCACCACTAAGATTGTTACCTTCAAGTTGATTATTTAATTCAGTTGATGAAGTAGTGGTAGTGGTATTCTTTTCAAAATTATATTTGAGATTTGATTTCTTTGGTTTAACAGTTTTTAGAGTTTTTGTTGTTGTTTTTTTTGGTGATTTTATTGGTGATTTTGGTGTTTTTACTCCTTTGGTGGCGATTTCTTTTTTTGAAACTTTTTTTGAAACTTTTTCAACTTTTGATTTCTTTTTTAATTTTTCAGCTTTTGGTTGCTTTTTAGCTTTAACAACAGCGACGACTGGTGGTTTTCTAACTCTTTTCTTTGGTTCTTCATCTTCAATTTCAATAATTAAACCTAATGATATTGATTCTTCAATGATTTTCTCTTTAATATAATCAACGAAATCATCAAGTTCAATTGAACCACTTTCATTAAGATCAGCAGATTCTAAAATGTTATCAACATTTATTGGTGGTGTAACTTTGTTTAATTGATCAGTTGTATAGTTGTTTTTAAGATAATTTGTTAAATCTTGTGTGGTAATAACTGATGTTGATTGTTTTGGGAATTGTTCAAAGCAAACTGATAATTCTTTTTCTGTTGGTCCAACAAATTCATAACCAATTAAAGTTTGAATATCATCTTTACTATTTATAATATTACCAAATAAATAATCAAAAGTTATTTTTGCTCTTTTTTGACCTCTTGTTGTTGTTGTTGTTAATGAAATAATATTTTTTTTAATTTCTTTATTTGATGTTGTTTTGGTTGTTGTTGTTTTGGTTGTTGTTGTTGTTGTTGTTGAAGTATCTTTTTCTTGAGTTAACTCTACTGATTTTTCAGTTTGAATAGATGTTTCTTCAATTGGCTCCATGGAAATAAATTTTTTTATTATTATTATTATTTGTTTATGGTTATTTTTTTTTTTATTTTTTTATTTTTATTTCTTTTACTACTATTATTATTTTAAAAAAAGAAAAATGAAAATAAAAAAAAAAAAGTAAAAATAATTTTTTTTTTTCAGCAAAACAAAAAAAAAAAAATCACTTGAGATATTTTTGATTATTTCATGATTTCGTGGAATATTTGAAATAATAGCAAATTTGAAATAATTTTTATTTTTTTTTTCAAATTTTTATTTTTATTTTTATTTTTTTTTTATTTTTATTTTTTTTTTATTTTTATTTTTATTTTTTTTTTTTATAAAAAATAACAAAAGAAAGAAAAAAGATAAAATTAGAACTAAAAAAAAAAACAAAAATAAAAAGATAAAAGGATAAAAAAATAACAAAAAACAAATAAAAACAAACAAAATATTTTTTAAATATTAAATACCACATATAAATCAAAAAAAAAAAAAAAAAAAAAAAAAAAAAAAAAAAAAAAATATAATAATAATGATTATCCATATAATTTATTAAAACTCTTAAATTTTTGATATTTTTTTTTTTTAGATTTAAAAATAAAATTGAACAAATTTACTAAAAAAGTTTGAATTTAAAATTTTTGAAAGATTTGATTGTTTTTTAATATAAAAGGTTTCAAATGAAATTGTAAAATAATCATTAAATGATAATGAAAGATCTTGATCAAATTGCATTGAATTAATTGTTAAAATTTTTAAAGAGGATGGTAATGAACCAATTGGAAAATGTAAATTATAATTTATATTACTAAATGATAGTGATGTTATATTATTTGGAAGTATATTAATTTCAATTTTTTGATTAAACATACTACCAAAGTATAAAGATGTTAATGTTTTTGGTAAAATATCAATTTCAATAAATTGATTAAATTTACTACCAAATGATAAATTAATTAAATCATATGGTAATACACCTTTTTCAATTGGTTGATTAAAGTCGCAACCAAATGATAAACTTTTTAAACTATATGGTAATACATCATTTTCAATTGGTTGATTAAATTTTGACCCAAATTTTAAATTAATTAAATTATATGGTAGTACATCTTTTTCAACTGGTTGATTAAATGAATAACCAAATGATAAACTTGTTAAATTGCATGGTAAAACATCTTTTTCAATTGATTGATTAAATGAAGCTCCAAATGATAAACTTGTTAAATTTATAGGTAAAACATCTTTTTCAATTGGTTGATTAAAATAATAATCAAATGATAAATTTGTTAAAGTAATTGGTATAACATTTATTTTAATTGGTTTATTAAAATGATATCCAAATGATAAATTTTTTAAATTTAATGGTAATTCATTTTCATTTAAAATTTGATTAAAATTTAAACCAAATGATAATGTTTTTAAATTTTTTGGTAATGAATCCATTTCAACAATTTCATTAAATTTATTACCAAATGATATTTCTTTAATATTATGATTAAATAAATTACCTTTTTTAATTAAACAATTAAATTTATCATTAAATGATAAAATTTTAATTTTAAAATAATTTGGTATTAAATTTTCAATATTATTATTATTATTATTAAAATTTAATGAAATTTTAATTTTATTATTATTTGGAAATATATGATTATTATTATTATTATTTTTTAAACCAAATTTTAAAATTTCTAATTTATTTAATGAATTTAAATTTTTAAAATTACCAGATTCACATAAATCTAAAAATGTTAATGTTTTTGGTAAAGTTTTATTATCAATATATTGTTGAAAATTTTCACCAAATTTTAAAGATTTTAATGGTAAATTTAAAAAGTAACCACTTGGTATTGGTTGATTAAAATTTTCTTTAAATGTTAAAGATGTTAAATTTGGTGGAAATTTACAATCATTATCATTAAATGATATATTAAAATTTTTACCAAATATAATTGTTTTTAAATTTATTAATTCATTAAAATTAAATGATTGATTAAAATTTTCACCAAATTCAATAAACTCCAATTTAATTGGTAATGAATTTATTTCAATTAAACTATTAAAACAAAAATCAAATGTAATTGATAAAACATTATTTGGAATTACATTTGGTTTAATAATTTGATTAAATAATCTATCAAATTTTAAAGTTGTTATTGATTTTGGTATGATTAAATTTGATTTTAATTTTAATTTATTTAATTCTGATCTATATAAAAATTCAAATCTTCTTTCAATTGAAAATGACGATGATGATGAAATTGAAAAATTAAAATCAAAATTTTCATTCAATTTTTCAATTAATTTATTTGGTAATATTAATGATTTTAATTTATTTGGTAAGTTAATATCTTGATTGATTGATTGATTAAATTCTTTACCAAATTTTAAATATTCAATATTTAATGGTAACCAATTACCAATAAGTGATTGATTAAATGAATTTCCAAATTCAATATATTTAATAGTTGATGGTAAAACTCCAATTTCAATTGGTTGATTAAATTCTTCAAAAAATTTAATTGCTTTAATATTATTTGGTATCATACCTTTTACTAAGGTTTCATTATTTTCAATTGATAATTTAATAATATTTAAATAACTTTTATATTTATAATTTATAAAATCTTTTAATTTGAATGAAAATAATTTATTATAATGTTTATTATATAATCTTAAATGAAGTATTATTTCATTTCTAATTATAATATTTCTCCAAATTTTAAAAAATAAATTACAGTTATTATTATTATTATTATTTTTATTATTAAGTTTTCCCATTTAATAAATTAATTTTTTTAATTTTTATAAAAATCAAATGAAAAAAAAAAAAAAAAAAAAAAAATCATATTGTTCATTAATTTTCATTTTTTTTTCTTAAAAATTACTTAATTTAAAAAAAAAAAATGACAACCAATGGTTGTCGAAATTTTATTTTTTATAAATCCCACCATCTAGAATCGAACCTGCGGCATATTTCTCCATGTCGAAAAATTTAGCTTCTCTAGGTTTCGATCCTAGGACCTCGAGGTTATGGGCCTCGCACTCTACCCCTGAGTTAAGAAGCTGTAGATACAAGCTTGTTGAACCATGAGTTTCCACCATTTAAATATACACTGAGTACCAGAAAATTAAAAAAATTCAAAAACATCATCTCCCTACAACTCGAAAGATTTAGCAAACACTGGAACTCACCACTACACACAGTAGCACTACCATTAAACCTCAACAAATATATTACGTCACCAAACACACTCTACACCCCCCAACTTTAAAAAAAAAAAAAAAAAAAAAAAAAAAAAAAAAAAAAAAAAAAAAAAAAAAACCATACAACCTTAAAAGGCAGTAAACGTGTGGCGCACTGGCGAGAAACTTCAAGTAACGGGAAGGAGGCTAGTGACTATGGGCCGTCGCGCTCACACAAATTAAGTCGACAAAAGGAAAAATATATATAAAGACCTATGGTGAGTTAGTGGCGCGAGAGATCACGAAAGTGGCTTAAGGTTTTACCGATAGTATTAGTGGAGGTTGGGTAGTTATAGCACCATCAACTTCAAGACCCTCCATACTGTCGCTTAGGAAAAGAACTACCAGTACACGAACTAAAGAAAACTCAAGCAGCAGCCTGGGAAAAAAAACAACATATACAAACTAATCAGACAAGAAAAAAAAGCAACCAAAAACGAATAAATAAAAAAATTCAAAAATCACCCTACAACTTGCTAGATTAAGCAAACACTAGAACTCACCATTACAACAGTAACATCAAACCTCAATAAATATTACATCACTCAACACACTCTACACCCCCCAACTTAAAAAAAAAAAAAAAAAAAAAAAAAAAAAACCATACAACCTTAAAAGGCACCTATAAAATATTTAATAATAAAATGAGATATCTCAAGAAGAAGCAACTAAAATTGCGTTATCCATTCAAAAAAAGAAAATTAGGGAAGTTAAGATATTTTGATAGGATATAAAAATGTTTAATTATTAAACATCAAACAATTTACAAATTTCTTAATCAAATTCTTAATATCAAAAGTCAAAAACTCTGAATTTCAAAAAAATCAATAATAATCAAATTAAAAATTACAAATTTACAAACTCCAATTCACAATTTCTAAGATTACACATATCTGATCTTAAGTAATCATTGTTGCAGAATGGTCTGCAAAACTTTGGAACTTTTATCTTTGATCAATATCATTCAGAGGGTGGCTTCTTATGTTGGCATCATATAGAATTGTTCTGGATAGTTCTTCAATGACCGTTACAAAGAGAGTAGGTGATATGGTTTCCCTGTTTTACTCCTCTTTTTATAGTAAAGGGGAGGGGCTTTCCATTGATTTCTATCCTGGGTGTGAGTTTCATAATTAGGTTTGTTAGGTTGGTGGGAACTTTGATACGTTGAACCGTTCTAAGTATTGATTTAGAAAGAGTTATTTATCTCAGGTTTTTTTAAATTAAATTATCTTAAATTCCATTATATTCTGGTACTTTTTTTTTTTGAATTGGAGGAATTATATTCTGGTACTGATTGTATATCCAAATGGTGGAAACTCATGGTTCAACAAGCTTGTATCGACAGCTTCTTAACTCAGGGGTAGAGTGCGAGGCCCATAACCTCGAGGTCCTAGGATCGAAACCTAGAGAAGCTAAATTTTTCCACCATAATTAAAGAGGTCAAAGGTTCGACTCCCTATTTTTAATACTCTCATTTTCCGTTCAATTATTTGTTTCTATTTGCTTATGAGGGGCCACTCAGCACCTCCAAAAAAAAAAAATAAAAACAAAATAATTAAAAAAAAAAAAATTAAATTAAAACAAATAAAAAATTAATTTCCTTACACCCAACTATAATTTTATTACACCAGAATAAAAACAATCTTCCAAAAATACTTTGATATTAAAAAAAAAAAAAAAAAAAATCAAAAAAATATTTTCTTATTATACATTATTATGTAGTCTTAATTTGGATTTTTATTGAATTTTTTATCTGTCTATGGTTTTTTTTTTTAATTTTTTATCATTACTAAATTAGTAAATCTTTTAAAATAAATTAATTTTTTTTTTTTTTTATTTTTTTTTTTTTTTGTTTTTTTTTTATTTATTTTTGAATAATTTTTGCAATCAGCCACTTCTTTTTTTTTTTTTTTTTTTTTTTGCGATCATATATAAAAGAAAAAAACAAAAAATGAATAAAGTTGAAGAAATTGCAAAACAATTAATAATAAAAAGGGTTAATAAAAAAGGTGTAAGATTTTATGAAATAAGTGATCCAAATAAACCAAAAGAAGAGAAATTAATTTATCCATCAGTATCAACAGTATTATCGATTATTGATCAACCAGGATTTAAATTGAGTGAAAGAGAAAGATTATTTAGTCACTTAAAGAAAACATTTGAAAATTCAATCAAAGCTGGTGTACCAATGTCAAAAAAGCAAGAATATTTTTTTAAAAGAGAAGCATTAAACAAATATGATGAAATTTCAAAAAACTCAATAAAGTATGGTAGTATCATTGGTACAGATTCTCATAATGAAATTGAAGGAATGGTAGATCAAATTTTAGTTAAAACCGTATCAAAATCAAAACCATTAAAATCATTAATTGAAACTAAAAATGCTTTACTTTTAGATGAAAATAATGAAATCCTTTCACAACCACTTCAACCACCAACACCAACACCAACATCAACAGAACCAGAATTAAAATCAGATACAGAATTAAAATCAGATACAGAAAAAACTAAAATTAAACCCAAAACAAAAACTGAATTAGAATTATCACTTGTTACTTCAACAATTTCAAAGGAACTATTAAATGATGCACCAGTAAAAGTGAAAAATGTATCAACATCATTTAAATATTGGGAGCAATTATCCGGTTTAAAATTAGAACATAATGATACTTTAGTTTTTAGTAATAAATATAAATTTGCAGGTGCATGCGATGCGGTTGCAAGAAAACCAAATGGTGAATTGGTTGTATTAGATTGGAAAACTTCATCAGCAATGTCAATAAATTATGCACTTCAAATCTCTGCATATTCAAAAGCAATCGAAGAGATGACAGGTGAGAAAATTTCAGAAGCATGGGTAGTTATATTCAATAAAAATTTTCCAACCTTTAGTACCTATTCAGTTAAAGATATCGATAGTTGTTTTCAAAATTTTTTATCAGCTTTAAACCTTTGGAATGCTTATAATGTTGATAAAATTGATGAAAGATATGAATCAACTGAAGTTCATTTTTTTAATCATTTACCATTTGCTTCAAAATTTACAACTAGTAATAATACTACTCCAATTAAAATTAATGGTAAAAAAGAAAGAATAAAAAATAAAAATAATAATAATAATAATAATAATGATGATAATAATGATAATAATGATAATAATGATAATAATGACGATAATAATGATAATAATGATAATAATGATAATAATGATAATAATAATAATAGTATTTCATTTTCAAAAAGTGGTGGTATCATAATACCTGATACTGTTAAAAAAATAAAAATCAAATAAATAAATTCATATTGATATATATAAATAAATATTAAAAAAATAAATAAATAAATAAATTATTTATAAATAATTAATTGTTTTTTTTTTTTTAGTTTATTATTTTTTTTTTTTTGTTTTTTGTAAATATTAATAAAATATTTACAAAAAAAAAAAAAAATAAAATAAAATAAAGATATTTATTTATTTATTAATTTATTTATTTATTAAATTTTTGGTATTTTTTCAGAATATTGAATCGGAGCAGAAAACATATAAAGGCATAATGCCATAAATGCTAAAGTTGATAAGAATACTATTATACAAACTATAAAACCTAATGCTCTAAAAACTTTTGGATTAATTTGTTCTCTTGGTAATGACATTGGATTATTTATTCTTTAGATTATTTATTATTTATTTTATTATTATAATTTTATTTTATTTTTTATTTTTAAATGAAAAAAAAAAAAAGTTAAAATTAAATATATATATATATATTGATATAATTAAATATATACTTACTGTGCATTATAAAGATGATTATTTCTATTTAATAATATATAAAAAAAGAAAATACCTAAAATCGACCAACCAATTACTTTTGAAAAACTATAATGTTCCCAATCTAATTCATAAGTAACACTACATGGATGATCATTACCATATAATGAAAATGAAATTGGTTTTGACGGTTTTTGACAATCAATTCTTAATTTTGATAATTGAACATTTTTTGAAATTGAATTGGTATGACATCTCCAACTAATATCTCTACTATATATATCAAATAATGATGATTTACAAAGTAAATATAAAACCTCTTCATTTGTTCCCATAGCAGTTCCTCCAATACATTTTAATTGTGCTATTCCATTCGGTGTTTCAATTGTTTTTGAAAATCTAAGTTGTGGTAATGTTTGTTGTTGTTGTTGTTGTTGTTGTTGTTGTTGTTGTTGTTGTTGTTGTTGTTGTTGTTGTTGTTGTTGTTGTTGTTGTTGTTGTTGAGATGGCCTATTATATGATGTAGTAGTACAATTTACAAAATTACATATAAATAATAGTAAAACTAATATTATAAATCCTATATTTTGTTTATAAAGGTTCCCATTTAATTTTATCATTTGTTTTTTTTTTTTTTTTTTTTTTTTAATATAAAATAGTTTTATTTTTATTTATATATAGATATATATATATTTCTAAATAATTTTATTTTTATTATTTTATTATTTTATTTTTTTTATTATTTATTTATTTATTTATTTATTTATTTATTTATTTATGTATAGTTTTTTTTTTTTTTTTAAGATTGAGAAAATTAATAATTTAATTTACAGAAAAAAAAAAAAAAAATAAAAAGTCATTCCTCCCAAAAAACCAGAAAATGAAAAAAAAAATTAAAAAAAAAAAAAAAAAAAAAATTAAAAAATACAAAAACAATTTCTGTTTTTTTTTTTTTTATTTTAAATTAAAACATTCAAATTTGACACTTTAAATATTTTCTTTTTTTTTTTTTATTTTTTTTTTTAATAGACTTAGAATTCAAATCAACTGATCATGAAAATCAATCAATTAATAGTATGATCACTTTAATCTCTTTCATATCCATATGTACCATAAATATATATATATAAAGTAAAAAATAAAATAATTTAAAATTGTTGTAAATTATTAATTATTCCTACAATTATATATATATTTATTTTAAAATTAAAAAAAATTTTATTTAAAAAAAGGATTTGATTCATCTAAACCATTACCACCATTTTCTGAAAGAAATCTTTGAAAATTCTTTTTCTTTAATCTTGTTTGATAGTCATCACCTGGTTGAATAACAAAACGTGGATCGATATTTGTTTGTGAACCTAAACCCGATCTCTCTGTTTTCATTGTAACTTGAATTGTTGAGGTCATACCATCACTATTTTTACCTAATCCTTCACCTTGTTTCCAACCTGTTTTCTTTAATAATTTAACACCAATACTATTTTCACCAAAGGTTGAATCTTGTTTTCTTTTATTAGATTCTGAATTATTACCAAATCCGCTATTATTATTATTATTGTTGTTGTTGTTGTTGATATTGCTATTACTACTACTACTACTACCAAAACCACCGCCACCACCAAAACCACCATAACTATTATTGAGTGATGAAGATGATGAAGATGATGGTGAAAATGATGAAGACGATTTTGGTCTCAATTTTTCTAAATTTGATTGATGTAATTTTGATTCTTTTTCATGTTTACGTAATGCCTCTTCTGATATAAACATTCTATCACATATTTTACAAATGATTTGTCTTTGAACAATTTTTGATTGATCTTGTGTTGACTGATTATTACTATTGTTGTTGTTGTTGTTGTTGTTATTGTTAGTATTTTGCTTTTGACTTTCGCCACCTTGGTCATCATCATCGTCATCATTTGAAAATAAACTTTGTTTTTTAATTATTACTGGCGAAACAACTTTTATTGCCGATGTTGTTGGCTTTGAAAATTTAATTCCACCACCACTACTACTACTACTACCACCACCACTACTACTACTACTACTATTACTATTACCTCCAATAGAAAATGATCCTATTGATGGTTTTCCTGTTGATGTTGATGTTGCTGTTGTTGTGGTGGTTAATGTTGATGTTGATATTATATCTGGTGTTAAAGGGTCATATTCTTCTGTATTCAAAGATTTGGTCGAGTGTTCAAGTTGAAGTTGTTCTAATTGTTGTTCTTGTTCTAATTGTTGTTGTTCCAATAATTCTTTCTCCTTTTGTTTCATCTCATTTTCTATTTCTTTTTCTGTAATACTTGCTTTTAATTTCCATTTTTCAATTTCATTGTTATTCTTGAATAAAATAAAAATTAGTAAGAAAATTAAAATTATTAAATGGATTATTATTTTAAAATATATATATGTGAATATTATTACCTTTTTCTTTAAAAATGAATTGAATTTTGGCACATGTGATACAACTTTACGTTTATCTTCTTGTTTTGTTTGATCATTTGTTGGTGTATCAGTTTTTGTCATTAAAGTGGTTGATGTTGAAGTTGCTATTGATGGTGATGATGTTGTTGCTGTTGTGGTTGTTGTTGCTGTTGTGGTTGTGGTTGTTGTTGAAGATGTCATTGTTGTATTGATTGCATCAGTACCACTTTGATCAATAGCCTTATCATTTGATTTTGGTATGAATGGTAAATAGGAATTTGTTGTTGAATCATAGTAATAATAAGCTTGTGAATTATTATCATAATAAAAGTAAACACCACTACTATGATCATAAAAATAACTAGTTTCTGGATTATAATAATAACCAGATGCTGCATGGAAATTAAAACCACCTATTTATTTATTATTATTATTGTTGTTATTAATAAAATATAATTATGACTATCAATAATAATAATAATAATAATAATAATAATAATAATAATAATAATAATAATAATAATAATAATAATAATAATAATAATAATAATAATAAAATAAAATAAAATACTTACTTGGAATATTTGATGCACCATAATTATTTAACCATTGATCCATATCAGATTTTGTTAAACCTGTATTTGGATCTAAAACTTCTTTTTTACTACTATTTTCATAATTATTCTTTGCATAAGAGATGCTACCTACGACACCATCACAAATGTATGGTAGTTTTTTTTGACATTGTGTGAATACATCAATTGCATCCTAAAATAATAATAATAATAATTAATAATTAATAATTAATAATTAATAATTAATAATTAATAATTAATAATTAATAATAATAATTTATATAAATATAAATAAATAATAATAGTAAACTTACATTTATTGCATAATATTCAACAAAACCAATACAATTATTTCTTTTCTTTGAAACTGACACTCTTTTTGGTTTTCTATTAAATTGTGAAAAACAAAGTGCCAACTACATGTTTGTGTATAATTATTTTGAAATTTTTATGATGTTAGTAACATATCATAATGAATGAGAAAAAAAAAATTATAATTATTAAATTATTAAATTATATCATTATTATTATTATTATTATGATTATTATTATTATTTTTAATAAATGATTAATATTCAATTACTATTTCATCTGTTGCCAATAATGATAATTCACGAAGTATTAATGTATTACTTGGAATGAAATTCTCTTGATATTGTTGAGATTGGTGAGGTTGATTTACAACCCATCTTGGTTCTCTTGTTATATTACTATGACATTTATGACATGATGGTCTCCATGAATAATTTGAATTATTACACTAATAAATAAAATTTTTATATATTTTTTTTTTTTTGAAGAGGTAGAAATAAGAAGATTTTTGATGGGGGGTAATAATAATAATAATAACAATAATTGAAGTTTTGAATTTAAATTTAGAATTTGATAAAAATTGAATGAAAAAACATGTTAGATAAGTTTAATCAAAAAAAAAAAAAAATTTTAAAAAATAAAAAATAAAAAAAAAATATATGGTAGTATGTATACAGTTTCACAAATCCAATCATAAGTAACTTCTGGTATGCCATAGGATAAATAAATTCTAGTACCATCGATTGATAGAGTTCCACCAGTTGATAATAGTATTGTGGATGCTTCTTCAACTGTTTTGTAATTTACAAAGGCAAAACCTCTAATTTCACCATTTTTATCATATTTAATTGAGAGTGATTCAAATGCACCATAAACTTTCATAAAATCTGATAACTTTTTTTAAAAAAAAAATTAAAAAAATAATAATAAAAAATTATTAAAATTTAATTTTTTTTTTTTTTTTTTTTTTTTTTTGATAATTTTAAGAATATATAATATTTGAAATCATGTTGTATTTGTTGTAGTGTTGTTTATATTACAAACCCTCTCTTCATTTATTGAATTATTTAATCCTTTTAGCATTAATATATTTGTAGGTTCATCGCCTTTAGATGATGATGATGATTTGTGGTGGTTATTATTATAGTCTCTTCTTTTATTATAGTCTCTTCTTCTATTATATCTTTCCCTTGAACCACTTCTACTCCTACTTCTACTATAACTTCTTGATCTACTTCTACTGTAACTTTTTCTTCTTCCTCCTCCTCCTCCTCCTCTATTGCTATATCTATTATATCCATCCCTACTATCAGATCTACTTCTACTTCTACTTCTACTTCTGCTTCTACTTCTACTATAACTTCTATTATATCTACTATCTCTGCTATTTCTTGTATTATAATGTCTTTGTTTATTTTCAATATCTTTTTTTTCTTCATCATTTATAGGTCCCTCATATAAACCTTCATCATCATCATCACCATCATCATCTTTATAACTACCAACCCTACTACTACTATTATTACTATCAATATTTTTATTACTATAATTCATTTTTATTTTTTAAATAATTTTTTTTTTTTTCTTTTTTTTTAAAAAATTTAAATTGTGTGTCGGAAAAAAAAAAAAATAAAAAATAAAAAATAAAAAAAAAATTTTTTAAAAAATAAAAAAAAAAATTAAAAAAGAAAATCTTTTTATAAAATTTTAATTTTTATTTTTTTTATTTTTTTTATTTTTTTTAATAACAATAATAATAATCTATTACAAAGAATATTTGCATGAGTAACGAAAATTTTAGAGAAAATAATTTAGGGATTGGATTATCATATACATTAACAATGGCAAATATAATTGAGGGAACATCATACCAAAAGAAGAGAAGTTTATTTGATGCAGTTTATCAAAAATTAATAAATAATGGTTCCCCAAATTTATCAGATCATAATTACAATAATGGAAATACTAGTTTCACAAGTGGAAAAATAAATAAAAAGAGTAAAATTCAACTTTTTCTATTTTTTACTATTTTTATACAAATTTCCCCTTTATTATTAAAAATTCAATTCTTATATTTTAATAAATTAATTCTTTTTTTTTTTTTTTTTTTTTTATATTAAATTTATAATTTTTATAAATGAATTTATTTTATTTTATGTTTAATTGTATTTAATATAATAATAATAAATAAATCAATAAATAAATAAATAAATAAATAATTTTTTTTTTTTATTTTTTTTTTTTTTTAAATAAATAATAGAATTAAATTCATCAAAAACATCAACATCACCAATTGATTTAAATCAATTATATAAATCATTTCAAGTTTTTCAAGGCGCACAATTATCAGTATGGCATGATACAGCTGGACCAGTGATAGAACAATCATGGTATTATAAAGAGTTACCATTAGATTTTAAACAATTCATAGCAAGACAAACATTATGTGGTTTAGATCCAAAGAATACATGTGATGAATTTAGATTCAACATTTATTCTGATCAAGGTGTTTTAGTATTATCTCATATTTTCAATTCAAAATATAATGATAGTTTAACAAAGTTTGCTCTATCACTTTATTTATCAATTAATTTCTTTAATGATTATTTACCAATTCATGATATAATAGTTGATAGAATAACTTGTTTATCTTGTAAATTATTAAAAATGTATACTTTAAATGTATGTATAATATATATATTTTATTTAGAAATATTTATATATATTTTTACTAACTTTATTATTATAGTTAATAGATCAATCAGATTTATTTACAAAAGAATTAGTATTAACAATGATAAATATTGAACATTTATTTTTATCAAATTACAATGAGAAATGTGGTTCAATATCAGTATCAAATACATGTTTTAATGATAGTAAAGTTGATCAAGACTTTTTAATTAGAGTATTAACTTCACATTTTCAAACATATGGTTCAACAATTATCATTGGTAGTAATGCTGATTTAGTTTATCAATGGATGGATACAATTTATTTATTTTTAACACCAAAAGAAAGAAAATTAACAACTCGTAATTTAAATTTAAAAGAATATATACCTGATATAATGATTCAGGGTTTTTTAAATGAAAATAGTATAAATATAAATAATAGTATAAATAATAATAATAATAATATGAATAATAGTAGCAATAGTATAAATAATAATAATAATAATAATCATAATCATTTAAATAGTAGTAATAATATAAATAATATAAATAATAATAATAATTCATGGTTAAAACAAATTGATGAAAGATTACATTTTTCACTTAGACCTTCAACAGTAGTTGATTTAGATAAAGGTATTGTTTATCAAACAAAGAGGAATCATGAATATGTTGATAAGAGAATTGACTTATTTTCAAAGTTAATTGTAGATAATTATCATCAAGGTAAAGAGTTTGAAAATTTAACACCTTTTAAAAATTCAAATTCAATATTTATTACTAAAATGGTTAATGAAGTATTTCAATTACCATTTCATTTAAAAGAAGTTTTCTTAATGCAATCAATTAAAAGTTTATTAAGAAAATCTTCAATTGTTATTACAACACTTCAACATTTGTAATGTATTTTTTTTTTTTTTTTTTTTTTTTTTTTTTTTTTTTTAATAACTAATTAAAATGAAAAGAAAGTTTTAGAATATTAACATATATTTTTTATTTATTTATTTATTTTATTTATTTATTTTTAGGTCGTTTACACCAGCAATTGAACAAAAATATAAGATTTCACAACTATTTACACCACCATTAAATGAAGTTGATATTGAATTATTATATGGATTGGCAGAAAAACTTCAATTTTACTTATTTGTATCAGTAACTAAACCAGAGTCATTTGGTCTTGAAGATACAATTATGGAAATTTTAGCACTATAGATTCAAGTGAAAAAAAATCAAAATAATAAATTTTTTGGACCAATATATTATTGTTTAGAAAAAAAAAAAAAAAAAACTGTTTTTATTTTTTTTTTTTTTTTGGTGTTTAATTTGAGAATAAAAATATTATGTGATCACTTTCACACAAGTCACCAAAACATTGAAACGTCTTAATTTCAACCCTTTATTATTTTTTTTTTTTTTTTTTTTTTCGAAAAAAAATATTAAAATATTAAAAAATATACAAAAAAATAATTAAAAGT
Source organism: Dictyostelium discoideum AX4 (assembly GCF_000004695.1). Taxonomy (NCBI): domain Eukaryota; phylum Evosea; class Eumycetozoa; order Dictyosteliales; family Dictyosteliaceae; genus Dictyostelium; species Dictyostelium discoideum. Next base: position 2,176,349 of record NC_007087.3, read on the forward strand.
GTTTAATTAAAAATAATACCAAAAAAAAATAAATAATAATAAAAATAAAAAAATAGTAATCAGAAGGTTTGTTTTTATAAAATGTGTAAATATTAAAAAAAAAAAAAAATTTTAAAAAAAAAAAAAAAAAAAAAAAAAAAGATATTTTTTTTTTTTTTAACCATTGTTATTTTAAATCAAATTCGTTATTTAAAAATTGGAAATTTTAAATGAATTTTGGTTATTAAAAAAAAAATAGAAAAAAAAAAAAAAAAAAAAAAAAAAAGGGTAAAAAGGTTTTTTTTTTTTTTTTATTTTTTTTTTTTTTTTGTTATTAATAATTAATTAAAACTACAAATCTTTAAATAATTTTTTTTTTATTTCATTAATTTAAAATATAAATTTTTTTAATTTTATTAGTGGAAAAAAAAAAAAAAAAAAAAAAAATAATAATAATAATAATAAAATAAAAAATTAAATTCAGAATGGATAGGACTTAGTCAAAGATATTATTAATTAATATGAAAATATAAAAAAATACCTTTTGGTTTTTACATAAAAAAAAAAAAAAAAAAACCTTTACATAAATTCAAAGGGCCCAAAAAGGAAATTAGTATTTCAAAATAACATTAAATTATTTTTTTTTATTTTTTTTTTTTATTTTTTTTTTTTTTATTTTTTTGCCTTTTTATTTTATTTTATTTTTTATTTTTTATTTTTTTTTTTTTTTTTTTAATAACCAAAATAAAAAATAAATAAAAAAAATATAATTAAATCCCATTATTATATTTATTTCATATAAAATATTTATTCATTAATTTATTTATTTATTTAAATTACTTTTTTATTTTTTTTTTTTTTTTTTTTTTTTTTTTCTCTTTCTTTCTTTTTTTCAATCCAAAATTTCCTTTTAATTTAATTATTTTCTTTTTTTTTTTTTATATTTTTAAGAATAATTATTTAATATTAAAATAAAAAAACAACAAAGGTAAAAAAAAAAAAAAAAAAACCTAAAATGAAATAAAATAACAATTACAATAAAAAAAAATAAACAAATTTTAAAAAAAAAAGAATAAAGGATTCAAAAAATCTTTACCAAAGAAATTTCTTTGGAACAAAACTTATCTAAAATTCCCCTCTTCTCACCCCAATTGTTTTCGTTTTTTTTTTTTTTTTTTTTCAAATTTTATTATTAATTTTATAATATAAATTTTTTTTTTTTTTTTTTTTTTTCCCATCATTGTGAATGTGTCCAACCATGTAAATTTCACCAATTCGCCTTCAAATGAAAAAAAAAAAAAAAAAAAAAAAAATAATAATTTTACGAAAGATTTTTTCGGTCTTTTTGACGACGCCTCATCTATATTCAAAATAAAAAAGATTTTATTTTTTTTAAAAATATCACTCAAATTTTTTTTCTTTTTTTATTTTTTTTATTTTTTTTTTTCTCTATTTCTCACATCCCTTTCATTCTTTTTCTATTTATCTTTCAAAGTATAATACGACCAATATAAAAACCAAATAACTTAGATACAACAAACAAAATTCATTCACATTTTATCCAAAAAAAAAGCAATAATAAGAGATACACACCCTTTTCAAAAAAAAAAAAAAAAAAAAAAAAAAAAAAAAAAAAAAAAATTTAGATACAACAAAATTCATTCACATTGCGTTCATAAAAAAAAAAAGAAATAATAAGAGATATATACCCTTTTCGAAAAAAAAAAAAAAAAAAACACATGTTTTTTCACTCGTAAGTGGTATAAATATTTAAATCATTGGTCACAACCCACACGATTACTTGTAAACTATTTTTATTTTTATTTTTTTTAAATTTTTTTTTTATTTTTTTTTTTTAATTGTTTGGCTATTGTTACCATGTTTTATCTATTTGTTTTATTTGAACAAAAGAGAATAAGAGAAAAAGAAAGGAAATAATAACAATAAAAGTTTAAAAAAAAAAAAAAAAAAAAAGGAATAGGAGTAGGAGTGAAAATAATAACAATAATAAAAAATAAAATAAATTTAATTAAAATAAATTAAAATAAATTAAAAAATAAAAAAAAAAAAATAGAATTAGTAAAAGTAAAAAAAAAAAAAAAATAAACTTTTAAAGAAAAATAATAATAATTTTAATAATAATAACAATTCAGTTACCCCCCCTTTGTTTAATATAATATTTTTTTAAGATATATATTGTACTTATCCAATTTTTTATTATTTATTTTTTTTTTATTATTAACACGATAAATGAGGGAGGGTTGTTTTTAAAAAAAAAAAAATATGTTCGTCTTTTTTTATATCATTTTTTTTTATAGAGGGGTTTTTTTTTAAATTTTTATTTTTTTAATTTTTTAAATTTTAATTTTTTTTTAATTATTATTTTTTTTTTTATTTTTTTTTATTTTTTAAAAAATAAAAAATAAAAAACAAACAAAAAAAAAAAAAACACAAACACATCCCTATCAATTATAGATTTTTTTATATTAATTTTTTTTTTTAAAATATATACATTTATTAGATTATCTTTAGCAAAGAATTAATTATTTTTAAAAAAAAAAAAAAAAAAAAAAAGAAAAAAAAGAATAGAAAAGGAAAAAGAAAATAGCTTTAGAAAAAAAGTGTTTTTCATAAAATTATTTTACAAAAATTAGTGTGGTGAATTTTAAAGATATAGCTAGGTTCAAGTGATCAAAATTTTTTTTTTTTTGGAAAAAAAAAAAAAAAAAAAAAAAGAAATATAAAATAATAAATCTATGTCGCACAGTGTGGTTAGTTCTCCAACTATAATTTCTCAACTTCTTCCTTTTTCGACAGATAGCAGTAATAACAACAATAGCAATACTGGTAGTAGTAATAACAACAATAGCGGCAATTTAAACAATACCGAAAGTAATAATAGTGGTGGTAGTAGAAGTAGAGGAAATAGTGGATCAAATAATTATAGAATAAACACAGTTTTACACAGTGGTAATACTAGTAATAATAACTCTCCAAATTCACTCAACTATAATAATAATAACTCTCCATTGTCCAATGGAGTCGTCACAGGTAGAAAGAGATCTCACTCTGATTTAACAGCTTCTATCCTTGAAGCACAATCATCAATGGATTTTATGAATAATAATAATAACAATAACAACAACAATAACAATAACAATAATAATATTAATAATAATAATAATAACAATAGTTATCATAGTAGTAATAATAATAATAGTTATAGTAATAATAATACATCACCATCGTCATCATCATCATTATCTTGTCATGACATGATGGTTCAATATAAGTCATTATTACCACCAATACCATTCATTCCATTATCTCCAAATAAAAGTAATAATAGTGGCAATAATAATTCAACTATTAGTTATACATCAATTGTTAATGACGAAATGTTTAAATTTAATACAGGTATGTAAAATTTTTTTTTTTTTTTTTTTAAAAATAAAAAGTTGGTTACTAATAGAGTTTTTATTTTTATTTTTAAAAAAAAAGGTATTGATTGTAGTAATAAAAAAGAAGATAGTAGTATTAATAATAATAATAATAATAATAATAATAATAACAACAATAACAATAATAATATAGAGGAAATTTATTTACCGATTGATGTGTTAGATTTAATATTTTCACAATTATCATTTATAGATAGATGTATTTGTGCATCAGTATGTAGTTCATGGAGAAATGTATTAATAATGCAGCCACATCCATTGTTGGAGAATTGTTTTGTATCACTTCATAATCAACCACCAATTCAATCGGTACCAATTATAACACCATTTTTATTAAATAACTTCAATATAACTATATCACCATGTTCATGTTATAAATGTTATTATACAAATCCAACCTATAAATATTTATCAAACTGGATGGAATACTTAAAACCATTCTATTCAGTTGTTAAATTAAATAAATTGGTTTTTAGAGTATTTCAAAATTCAACTGATATGTCTACCTCTTCTTCTTCTTCACCTTCTTCACCTTCATCAAATACAACAACAACAACAACCACCACCACAACTACCTCTTCTTCATCTTCTGCTGGTGGTACAAATAATAACAATCATAATAATGATGGTTTACTTTCTCCATTCCCTTCATCACCAATGCCAACTTTCCCAGAGTTTAGTATAAGCCAAATTAATAATAACAATAATAATAATAACAATAATAACTCTAATAATAATAATAATAATAATAATAATAATAATAATAATAATAATAATAATAATAATAATAATAATAATAATAATAATGGTAGAACAAATCACTTTTTACATCAAAGTCCATTTTTAACTGGATTACGTAATAGTGGTGAACATCAACATATTCATAATCATTATCTTCATAATCATTATAACCAACAACAACAACAAACACAACAACAACAACAACAACAACAACAATTGTTACAAACTCCACAACCACAACATTCACCATTGGTATCAATATCATCACCATCTAGTGCATCATTAGCTGCATCTTCAATTCAATACAATGGAGGAGGAGGAGCAGGAGCAGGAGGAGTAGGAGGAGATCAACAATTAGAATTATTATCAAATTGTGAATGCCATGAAAAGGTTTCAAAAGAATCAATGTTACATGGTGATGATAGTTTTGATGGTAATAATGGTGGAAACTATTCACAATGGTGTTTAGATTTAGAGAAACCAATAACATTACCATTAAAAGATAGAAGTGCATCAATACCATTAAGCACATTTATTAAAGTTTTAGATAATAGTGAAATGGTTGAAAGAATAAAGATGAGAGTTTGTATAGATTTACCATGGTCAAAAACTAAAGAGTTTTCACTTTTTAAGCCAATAAAAAATGCAGAGAAATTAACAGAGATTGGTTTATTAAATCATGACCCATTCGATACTAGTATGAGTTCAGCTCAAACTACAACCTCAAATATCAATTCATTGATTTTCTCAACCCTATTTTCAAATGCATCAAGTTTTGTAAATTTAAAAAGACTCTATTTAATTACCACCAACATCGATCATAAATTTCTTTACAATTTAAAACTTCATTTACCATCGGTTACAGGACTTCATTTATCAGTTTGGAATGTTAATGTACTTGGTTTATTTGAAATGATCACATCGGTCTATGGTGATTCATTAAAGGAACTTTCCATTAGATTTACAACTTGTTTAGGTATAAAGTATAAACCATTCTCTCATACCGAATATAAATTGGATGATTCAATCGTGGAGTTATTGGTTAACAAATGCCCAAATTTACAACATTTCTCATTCGAGGGTTGGTTATCAAATATATCTTCGAAATCATTTCAACTCTTATCAAAATTAACCTTAAAACATTTGGTATTAAAGAATGGTCCATATTCTCAAACTTCATGTAAACCAATTTGGGCAAGAGTTAAAATGGAATCAACAGAGAATCCTTATCAATCATTATTGGTTTCTGAACAAGAAATTAAAGATTTTGTTAGATCTCAAAGAAATTTAAAAGTATTTGAAATTTTTACACCACAAATCGATAAATTCACTTCAAAAGACTTTTTAAATAATTTAGAAATTTTAGATATTAATCAAGGTTCAACTGGTGGTAGTAGTAGTAATTCTACTTCATTAACAATAATTAATAATAATAATAATATAAATAATAATAATAATTCACCAGATTTACCATTTGAATGTGATAGTTTAAATAGTTATTTAACCAATTTACAAAACCTTCAAAAACATGTAGCATTTAGTCATCAAGAGAGTTTGAATAGTTTATCAGATGATCTTATCACCAATTTCGTTGAATCTGGTCCAAATTTAAAATATTTAAAGATTGTTGATAGATTAAACTTTCGTTCTCACATTAAAGGTGGTAATAGAAATAAATATCATAGATCAAAATTATCAAATTATTTTAATCAACAATTTCAATGTAATAAACATTAATCAATAATAATTAATAATTGATAATAATTAATAATTAATCAAAAGTAAAAAAAAAAAAAAAAAAAAAAAACAATAATAGTCCGAACTTAACCAAAAATTTGTTAATTTTCATACCAAATAAAATTTTAGTATTTAAAAATACAAATAATAAATAATAATAATAACTAATAATAATAATAATAATAATAATAATAATAATAATAATAATAATAATAATAATAATAATAATAATAATAATAATAATAATAATAATAATAATAATAATAATAATAATAATAATAATAATAATAATAATAATAATAATAATAAATATTAATAAAAAAAATTGATTTATTTATTGAAAAATAAATAAATTTTGTATATTTAAAAAAAAATAAAAAAATAAAAATAAAAAAAAAATATATATGTATATATATATAAAATAATATTTTAATATTTTTAATTTTTAGTAAATTAATTTATTATCTCGTTATTATTTATTTTTTTCTTTCTTTTTTATTTTCTTTCATAATATTGAGTGATGGCATCTTTATACCTTCTTGATGTTTAAAAGAGTCTCTATCCATATTTGTAACATTTAGAATGGTAGTTCTTATATCATCTATACCTTTACTATCAACTGAACTAGTTTGAATAATTGTTGGTAAACAACATGTTGTTTTTTGAATTTCTTCCTTTAATGAACCATATAAACTTCTAAGCATTGATGGTGTAGTTTTATCAATTTTTGTTAATACAATTTGGAATGAAACTTTATGTTGATCTAATAAACTCATTGCTTCTATATCATTTTTATGAATTTTATTTCTTGAATCAATTAATAAAAATACTTTAAATAAACTTTAAATAAATAATAATCAAATAATAAATAAATAAATAATAATAAATAAATAATAATAATAATAAAAAAAAAAAAAAAAAAATTAGTTTTTTTTTTTTTTTTGTTTTTTTTTAATATTTAATTAATAAATTAATAATACAAACTTTGGTGAGGTTAATAAAAATTCAGAAATTGCATTACCCCAAACAGTTGATTTCTTTTTTGAAACTTTTGCAAAACCATAACCTGGTAAATCGACAAGATAAAGTTTTTCCCAAATTTGATAGAAATTTATAGTTTTTGTACAACCTGCACTCTTTGAAACATAGGCAAGATCACGACGAAGTACTGAATTTAAAAGGGTTGATTTACCAACATTTGATTTACCCAAAAATGCAACTTGGGGAAAATGTTTCTTTGGAAAATCAACAGATTTAATTGCCATTGTATCTAATGATGCTTCTTTACTAAAGAAAACATTTGCAAATAGAATATCTTTTTTTGTTAATTCTCTTTGTATACCCAATGTTTGTTCAACCAATTCTAAAGGTATTTTCACTTCTGATATATTCTCTTTACCTTGTAAAGCCATTAAATTTTGAACCTTTTTTTCAAAATATCTATCATTTTCCGAAGATAATTCATCAGTGAAAATTGGTTCACCTTTTACATCTATTGATTTTTTTGGTTTTTCAATTGGTAATGGTCCTTTAACAAGTGATTCTGGACTTCTAACTCTTTTTAAATCTTCAACGAAAAATGGATTCTCTTCTAAATAATCTTGAAATGATTTTTTTTGATAATTTGGATCATTTTTCTTTTTTTTTATAATATCTTCTGATGTATATTTAATATATGATGGTTTTAAAGTTGCTGCTTTTCTTTTTTCATGTTTTTCTTTTAATTTTCCTGCAAATGTTCCTCTTTTAAATTTTGGTGTTGTTGTTGTTGTTGTTGTTGTTGTTGCATAATAAATCTGTTGTTGTTGTTGTTGTTTTGGTTGTATTATTGATTGTATTACATTTATATTATTTTTTATATAAATTGAATTACCACTAATTAATGGAAATTCTTTTATTCTTTTAACTAAACTAAACATTCTAAAAAAAATTAAATAAATAAAAAAAAATAAAAAAAATAAAATAACTTTTATTGGAATGAAAAAAGTTAAAAAAAAATAAAATAACTTTTATTGATTTACATATCCAAAAAAAAAAAAAAAAAAAAAAAAAAATTAATTTTTTAAAAAATAAAAAACGAAGAAAATTAAAAATAAAAAACGAAAAAAAAAAAAAGATTTATCTTTAATTTATTTTTTATTTTTTAAAAAAAAATTTCTTCATCATCTTGAAAAGTAACATTATATAATCTTGATAAACCAGTTTTAATCATTGAAAAAGAATTTGAAAATGGATCACAACGTAATGATAAAACACCTTTTATATTAAAGGAATTTGGAAATAAAGAAGACAATATATTATTACTATTACAATTATAATTGAGATAATCATCATGATCATCATTTATCATTAAAATATCTCTAAAAGTTTTACCAGATTTTGAATCGAAAATTCTAACACAATTTTCTTCACAAGAACCTACCAAAGCTAAAGAACCATCACCATTATAATAGGAACGAGAATAATTATAAGTTTTTTGAGTTTGTGGTAAATCAAATTTTAATAATTGTCTACCATCACTGCTATCCAATTGAGAGATATTATTATCATAACAAGATACCAATAGATTGCAATCATCTGGTGAATAAATTGTCATTACAACCTTACCATAACCAGAGGTAGACCAAATTGCACCATCTTTAAATGATCTTCTAGTATCCCATTTTTTAATACTACCATCAAATGATGATGAAACGAATTGAAATGGATCAGAATTTGAATATTTTACAACATTGATTTTATTGGTATGAGCTTTTTTGATATTACCAATTAAGGATTGTCTTTCAATATCATAGATTGAAATGAAATCATTTGAACCACTAGTTATGAATGAACTTGAATTACAATTACTATGTAATGAGGTTAATCTTGGATATATTGGATATTGAGCAATCATTGATTCATTTACACTCTTTGAAAAATCAATCAATTGAATGATACCATTCTCTGTACCAACTAAGAATTTTGTATTTGAAGATTCTTTCATCCATGATAAACCTAATATATTACCATTACCATTAATTGAACTTGAAAATAATGGTGGTTTTCTTAATGGTAATGATGATGATAATGATGACGATGATGCCGATGGTGATGGTAATGTTTGAGGATTTAATGATAATGATCTTAACTGATTCTTTAAATAAGAATAAAAACTACCTTCATAATCTGAATTATTATTATTTTCATCATTAATTGAATGTAAATCTAAAACTTCAATAAAACCATCAATTGAACCAACAACTAATATACCATCTAAATTTGGATGATATTCAATTTGTCTTGGATATCTTACAGTTTTTATATCTTTAATTATTGGATTCTTATTATAAAAATTTGAACTTATTAAGATTTTCTTATTTATTAATTTATTTCTATATTTATTTGTATTATTAAATGAATCTTTAATTTCACAATTTATTAATAATTTATTAATCTCTCTAAATTGATTTGGTGATCTACAAATTGATATTTCAGATTTATCATTATTATTATTATTATTATTATTTGGAAAAATGAAATTTTTATTAACAATTTCTTTTGAATATTTTCTTTCAATTTCATCAATTATTTTACCATCTAATGATTTTAATTGATTACCAAACATTGTTATAAAATATTCTCTATAATATTTATTATTTAAATAAATTGGTAATTGATCAGCTGATGATATTAATATTCTTGAGGATGCAGTTGATAAAACTGATTTTTTCCAAAATCCAATTGATTTACTTGTACTAAATAAATTATAATTTTGATTATTATAATTTTGATTATTATTATGATTATTATTATTATTATTATTATTATTATTATTATTATTATTATTATTATTATTATTATTATTATTATTATTATTATTATTATTATTATTATTATTATTATTATTATTATTATAATTATAATTGTCATCTTCTTTAAAATATAAATGAATTAAATTCTTATTTGATCTTAATGCAATCCAAGTTGGTATTAAACAAAATAAATTTGTTTTAATTAATGATAAAACCTTTAAATTTATTAATTTACTAAATGTATTATGAGTTATTGTTGAGATTGGATTTTGATCTAAAATTAAGTATTGTAAATCTTTAAATTCTCTTAGACCAATTAAACTATCACTTGTTGATAATCGATTCCTAGTTAAATTTAAATATTTCAATTGTTTTAAATTACCTAATTGCGCTTTAATATTTGAAATATTCGAATCTATTAAACTTAACTCTACTAAAAATTCAAATTGTGGTAATACTAAATCTTGATTCCAATTAATACAATGTAATAATATACAATGCATTGAATTTTTTAAATTTTTATTTTCATTTTCTTCTTGTTCTTCTTCTTCTTCTTCTTCTCTAACTAATTGATCATAGTTTTGATAAAAATCATTTCTCTCTATAAAATTATCATCAACTTTTCTACTATTAGTTGATTTTGATGATTGATTGGATGGTAATTTATTATTATTTATTAAATATAATGATTTTAAATAATTAAATGAAAATTGATTAAATATTATATTGATTTTAATTATTTTTAAATTATTATTAATTTGTTGTCGTTCTTGTCGTTGTTGTTGATGATGATTTTCACAATTTTTAGAATACATATCAAATTTCATTCTATATTGAACGATTTTATGAAATAAAAGTCTTTCATATCTTTGATCTATTACTTTAATAATTTCAAAAAGATAATTTACGAGTGTTTGTTCTTTTAATTGATTATTTTTACCAATTTCATAAAATTTTTCATCAAATCTATTTAATTTAGTTATATCATTATTATTATTATTATTATTATTATTATTATTATTATTATTATTATTATTATTATTATTATTATTATTATTATTATTATTATTATTATTATTATTATTATTATTATTATTATTATTATTATTATTATTATTATTATTATTATTATTATTATTAGTTATTGTTGAGTTAAAACTAAAAAATCTAGTTCTATTATTATTATTATTATTATTAAAATTGTTATTATCTGTTATCGGTGTCATTGTTGTTGTTGTTGTTGTTGCTGATGTAGCTGTTGTTGTTGTTGATGGGGCAAAATTAAAACTTCTATTATCATCTAAATGATAATCAGATAATTGTCCCTCTTGATCACTTATACTATCAGAGTCATCCTCGCTGAATGATTCATATGAATCATATTCAAAGTCACTCAAATCTTCTGACATTGAATTTAATTTATATTATAATATAAAAAATATTTTGTTAATTGGTGGTGAAAAAAAAAAAAAAAAAAAAAAAAAAAAAAAAAAAAAAAAAAAAATGAAAAAATTAAATTAAAAAAAAAAATTAAAAAAAAAGAATATAAACACTAAGAAATTTTTTTTTAATTCTACCACAAAATTTTTTTTTTATACTTTGGACCTTTTTGTGAATAATTGAATTAATTCTGAACAAAAAAAAGTTCGAGTTATACCGGAAAAGATCAATCTTTTCGCGAAAAATTTTTCCATATTATTTTTTTTTTTTAATTTTTTTCATTTATTCACAATTAAAATAAAAAATAAAAAATATAATAAATAAAATAAATAGTATGATTGACAAAAAAAAATCAAAAATACTGGGGCTCAAATAAAGGATTTATTTTTTATATGTAGTTTTTTTTTTTGAAGTTCATTTTTTTTATATTTTCTTTATTTCTCTATAAATACAACCAAATTTAATTCTACGATAGGTCTTAACAAATATTGTTTAATATTATTTAAAATTTTTGTTTTAAATAATGTGTTTTAATCAAAACTCGATCTTTTTTAAAATATGCTGAGTTAATTATAATTAATTCAATTATCCACTGATAGGTCCAATGAATAATATAGTTTTTAATTTCTTTTTGATAAGAAAATAGGTAAAATAATAAATACAGGAAATGTTAGAATTGATAATAATGGTAGTACCAGAATAAATCGTAAAAAATGGAACATCTTAGAAGGCCACGTAAATGTTGCCAAAGCAAATCCAACAACGTGTTCTATTTTCTGAAAATCTAATGGTCAATGATCTAATCAAATCAGAGTTGCCTGTTTCATTATTGAGGCTTTGGAGAATTCATATATCAATTGAAAAATCTACATGGTTATCAAAACTTGAACAAAATGAAATTTCAAAATTCAAAATAAAATTAAATTTTTATTTTGATCATTTTAATTATTTTAGTTTTTATATATAAAAAATAAAATAAAATAAAAATAGTGTTTTACCTTTATACATTTTTGGATAAAAAGTGTCTTTTTTGATTATCTTTGTCCATCCATATTTTTTTTTTTAATTATTTTGATTTATGGCCACACCATTAAAGATATTTGCAATTTTTTTTTTTTTTGTGTGATAGTATTTGTTCAATTGAAAAAACAAAATAAAATAAAATAAAATAAAAAAATAAAATAAAATAAAATAAAAAAATAAAAAATAAAATAAAATAAAATAAAATAAAAAAATAAAAAATAAAATTGAAATAAAAAAAAATAAAATAAAATAAAAAATAAGAAAATGAAATGAAATAAAAAATAAAATAAAATAATATAAAATAAAAAAATGAAAAATAAAATTAAAATAAAAAAAAATTTTGTGATCAGAAAGATATTAAGGTTGGCAACCATTTATAGATTTTTTTTAATTTTTTATGAGAGAAACCGAAATTGATATTTTTTAAAATGAAAAATATTGAAAAAATGAAAAACTACATATTTTTGTCCAGTCACATAATAATCTTTTTAATTTAAAAAAAAAAATTAAAAAAAATGTGAAAAAAATAGAAAAAGAAATAAAAAATAAAATAAAAATATATTTTTATTTTATTTTTCATTTCATTTTCTATTTTTTTATGTTTAACTTTTTTTTTTTTTTTTTTTTTTTTTTTTTTTTTTTATTAAACAGTTCTGGCGCCATTTTCTAAAACGCTGTAAGTTTTTCCAGAGGTATATGAACTCATCATAGCAGTAATAACGATATTAATAACTTGGGTTTGTCCAGCAAAATTATTAGTCATAGCATTTTCGGCTACTTGAACATGTGCAATTGTTGATTTTCCTTTTGCACCATTTAATTGGGCTTGTGCTATCTTTGACAATTTTGTGTAAAAACACCTTGCATATCAATTCTAACAGATCCTTAATTTGCTATTGTACCTGCTCCGTTTCTAAAAATATTTGCATATTGCAATTGGTCTGCTGCACTTGCAAGATCTTTTTTTTTTTAAATGAATACGAAAAAAAAAAAAAATTGTATTAATTGATTGATTAAATTGATTAATTGTTTATATTTATAATATATGTAATTTTGTTTTTATTATTTAATAATTTACCTTTTTTATTTTTATTATTAGAGTTAACACCATTTGGAATATCTCCACCTTGTTGAGAAACAACAACTACTAATCAAAAGTTAATAGATAATAAGACAATTAATAATAATAATAATAATTTATTAGAGTTCATTTTTTTTTTTTTTTTTAATAATAAATAGTTTTTTTTTAGTGAATAAAAAGTTTTTTTTTTGTAAACTGTAAAAAAAAAAAATTTAATTATCATCATAATAAAAAAAAAAAAAAAAAAAAAAATTAAATTTAATCATAAATCTCCACCAACAATTTGTTTTTTTCTTCTCTTCTTGTAATTTAAAAAATGGTGATGTGATCCATAAATTAGTTTTTAATTATTTTTATGTGGTTTTTTTCTTCTCTTCTTTTAATTTAAAAAATGGTGATGTGATCCATAAATTAGTTTTTAATTATTTTTATGTGGTTCGAAATGATGTAGATCAACTTACTTAAACAACCAACCAAAATACAAAAAAATATCTTTAATTTCTAAAAAAAATAATGAAGATTTTTTTTATTTATTGAATAAAACATAAATATAGAGCACTCAAAACACACAAAATTATATAAAAAAAAAAAAAAAAATTAATGCACCATTCCATTTTTTTTTTTTTTTTTTTTTTTTATAAACCAGCTCAAAGACCATTATCTAAAACATGGTAGGTTTTCCCAATGATATATGAATTCAACATAGCAGCAATAACGACATTAGTAACGTGGGCTTGTTCAGCAAGATTATTACTCATTGCATTTTGAGCAACATTAACATGTGCAATTGTTGATTTTCCTTTGATACCATTTAATTGGGCTTGTAAGTTGAACCATCTTTGACCATCTCGAGTGTAGGAACCTTGCATATCAATTCTAACAGATTCTCCTTTTACTATTGTACCTTGTCTATCTCTAAATATATTTGCATAATTTAAGTCTTCTGCTGCACTTTTAAGATCTTTTTTTTTTTAATAAACATTTATAAAAAAAAAAAAAAAAAAAAAAAAAAAATTAATTAATTATTTTTATTGATTAAATATGTTATTTGGTTTTTATTATTTAAAAATTTACCTTTTTTATTTTTATTATTAGAATTAACACCGTTTGGAATATTTTCACCTGGTATAGGAACGACAACTGCTAATGAATAGCTTATAGATAGCAAGACAATTAATAATAATAATAATTTATTCTGGTTCATTTTTTTTTTTTTTAATAATGAATGATTTTTCTTTTTTTATTTTTTACTAATTAATAAATAAAAATTTTAATTTATAATCATCAAAATAAATAAGAAAAAAAAAAAAATACATAAATAAATATAAAAAAATATAAAAAAAAAATAATTTAAAAATAGATCACCCAAAACCAAGAAAAAAAAAAAAAACTTTATTGAATTATTTTTTATTTTTTTTATTTTTTAAAAAATAATTTGTTTTTATTATTATATAATTTTTATCACAAATAAATGTCAACCTCAAGATTTAGTGTCCTCTTGCCCCATTTTGCTAATTATTAATTTATTTCTTTTTATTGTTTTTTTTTTTGTTTTTTTGTTTTTTTTAGACTCTGGACAACAAAATAAAACCACTATTTCTGTGTGCACCCTACCAAATTAAATGAAAATTCCTAAAAGGGAAGAAAATAACAATTTGTTAAAAAAATAAAAAATGATAATTAAATTAAATTATTTTTATTTTTTCAATTTATTTTTTAATTTATTTTATTTTTTTAAAGGTTTGAGATTTATTAATGATAAAATCCCCCTCTGGTTTGATATTAATTCAAAAAATTTTTTAAAAAGAAAATAAAATTTTAAATTTTTTTAAAAAAAAAAAAAAAAAAAAAAAAAAAAAAAGGGAAGTTCATATTTACCTGGAAATTTGAAATTTAAAAAATAAAAAAAAATATTGTATAATATTAGTTTGTAATGTTTGTAATTGTTTGAAAAATAAAATTAAAATATATTTATATGTTAATTAACTTTTATTTTTTTTTTTTTTTTTATAAACCAGTTCTGGCGCCATTGTCTAAAACACTGTAAGTTTTTCCAGAGGTATATGAACTCATCATAGCAGTAATAACGATATTAGTAACTTGGGTTTGTCCAGCAACATTACTAGTCATTGCATTTTCGTTTACTTGAACATGTGCAATTGTTGATTTTCCTTTGACACCATTTAATTGGGCTTGTAAGTTGTGCCATTTTTGACCATTTTGTGTGAAAACACCTTGCATATCAATTCTAACGGATCCTTCATTTGCTATTGTACCTGCTCCGTTTCTAAAAATATTTGCATATTGTAATTGGTCTGCTGCACTTGCAAGATCTTTTTTTTTTTAAATGAATATGAAAAAAAAAAAAAAAAAAAAAAAAAAAAAAAAAAAAAAAAAAAAAAAAAATTTGTATAAATTGTTTATATTTATAATATAATTTGGTTTTTATTATTTAATAATTTACCTTTTTTATTTTTATTATTAGAGTTAACACCATTTGGAATATCTCCACCTTGTTGAGAAACAACAACTGCTAATGAATAGCTAATAGATAATAAGACAATTATTAATAATAATAATAATTTATTTGAGTTCATTTTTTTATTTTTTTTTTATAATAAATAAATAGTTTTTTTTTTTTTTTATAAATTGTAAAAAAAAATTTAATTATCATCAAAAAAAAAAAAAAAAAATTAAAAATTAAATTTAATCATAAATCTCTCCCAAAATCAAGAAAAATTTAAAAAAAATAAAAAAAAAAAAAAAAAAAAATTAAATTATAATGCAAATCGAAGAAAAGATATTTTTTTTTTTTTTTTTCAGTTAAAATCTCATTTTAAAAATTAATAAAACAACCAACCAACCAATGAAAATACAAAAAAAAAAAAAAAAAATAATAACTTAAATTTCTAAAAAAAATAATGGAATTTTTTTTTATTGAATAAAATAACATAAATATAGAGTAATCAAAATACACAAAATGATATAAAAAAAAAAAAATGAATGTAATCATTCTGTTTTTTTTTTTTTTTTTTTTTATAACCAGTTTAAAGACCATTTTCAAAAACATTGCAGGTTTTTCCAGAGGCATATGAATTCATCATAGCAACAATAGTGATATTAGTAACACTGACTTGTTCAGCACCAATACCAGTGATTGTATTGCCATCAACTATAACATGAGCAATTGTTGAATTTCCTTTGACACCATTTAATTGGGCTTTCAAGTCGAGCCACACTGGACCATTACTTGTGAAAGAGCTTTGCATATCAATTCTAACACTTCCTTTATTTGCTATTGTACCATTCATATTTCTAAAAATAATTGAATATTTTAATTGGTCTGCTGCACTTGCAAGATCTTTTTTTTTTCAATAAATATGTAAAAGAAAAAAAAAAAAAAAAAATTAATTATTTTTATTTACCAGTAAATGTTATTTGGTTTTTATTATTTAATAATTTACCTTTTTTATTTTTATTATTAGAGTTAACACCATTTGGAATATCTCCACCTTGTTGAGAAACAATAGCTGCTAATGAATAGCTAATAGATAGCAAGACTATTGTAAATAATAATATTAATTTATTATTTTTGTTCATTTTTTTTTTTTTAATGAATGAAATTTTTTTTTTTTATGATTTAAATAAAAATTTAATTTTACTATAATCAAAATAAAAATAAATAAAAAAAACTAAATAAAATAAATTTAAAATAGATCACCCAATACTTTAGTGAATATTTTTTTTTTTTTTTTTTTTTTTAAAAAATAATTTGTTTTATTTTAATTTAATTTTTTTGTTTTGTTAATTTTATCACAAATAAATGTACAACAAAATAACACCACTTTTTTCTGTGCACACCTTACCAAATTAAATGAAAATTACAAAAAGGGAAGAAAATAACAGTTTGTTAAAAAAAAATATATATATTTTAAAATTTAATTATTATTTTTTTTTTCCTTTTTGTTCCATTTTAATATTATTTTTTATATCCAATTCATTTTCTATTTTTATATATTTGAAATTAAAAAAAAAAAAAAAAAAGGTTAAGGAAGTACAAGAAATAAAATTGTAAAAATAAAAATAAAAATAAAAATAAAAATATTAATAGAAAAGCAAATTCTATATAAAATATCAAACAACAAAAACTAAAATATTTTAATTAATATAAACTTTTTTGATTAAAAAAAAAAATTTAAAAAAAATATATAAATTAAAGAATAGATTACTCAACAGTGAAAACAATAAAAAAATCATTTTAAAAAAAAAATTATTTGTTATTTATTTTTTTATTTTTTTTTTATTTTTTTTTACAAATTTATTAAAAAAAATGAAAAAACTAAAATTGTCATTTTAATCATTTTTTATTTTCGTAATTTTAATCATTTATAACTATTCTTTAATAGAATTCTTTTTTTAAAAAAAAGAACACCATGGAAGATTTTTGTTTTTTTTTTAAAAATGGATATAAATTATTATTTTTTTTTAAAAAAATAAAACAAGATAATATCCAAAAATAAATAAAAAAGAAAAAAAAATGCCTCCAAAGATTAAAATAATTACAGGCCCAATTGGTTCTGGGAAAACAACAATTTTAAATAGAATTAAAGAGTCATATGAAAAGAAATCTTTATTGGTCAAAAGGTTGGATTTTTCGGTGAACCTACTGATTCCACTGTAGCTAATGCTCTCCTAAAGGATATGTACTCAAAGTTTCCATTTGCTAATGATCAGTTTGAAACTTTACAAAAATACCTATTGGCTGTAGAAGCTAATGATTTTTGTAATGCTTTGTCATCGTCAGAGTATGATATTGTTTACTTTGATACATCGGTTTTGTATGGAGTTGTATTTTTACAAACTGCTAATGATTTGAAAATCATAAACAATCAAACCTATTCAAATTGTCTAAAACGTTTTACTATCAAATGATTTCAAATTAATTTCGAAAATGCTGAAGTAACCATATTAAAAGTCATACCACCCATAGATAAGTGTATGGAACAAATTAAAGAAAGAGGTAGAGCCTTTGAAGTCGGTAGTTTATCCATGGAATAAAAAATTAATAAATAATGATTTATTAATTTTTTATTTTATTTAAAATAGAAACAAAAATAGTTATGGTTTTATTTATTTCTTCTTGTCTAGTGTCATCATTTTCTTTTGGCACTTCACACAATCTAACAATTTTTCCATTTATGTACTGAAGATTTGTTAATAAAGCAGTTCTTTCATTAAAATCATTTTCTTCAATACAAATGATATATTCACTGAGGGGCATACCATCTACTCCTTGACCAAAAACCATTTTACAATCTTCAAAGTAATCTCTTGAGAATTTATAATGTTTAAAAAGGATAATGTCAATTATTTTTAGCATTTTTTCTTTACAGTCAACCGTACATGCACTGGGTTTAAACATTGGAAATTCATCTAGATCTGTTAATAGCCACAGGTATTTACTACAATTTTCCTCAGCATCTTCAACAGAAAGATCTAAATGTGGGCACTCAACAGAAGTTCTTTCTTTCATTATTTAAGTTGTAATATATTGTGATAATGTTTATTTTTAATGTTTGTTAAAAAAAAAAAAACTTATATTTTTAATGTTTGTTTTTTTTTAAAAAAAAAAAAAAAAAAAAGCATATTGGGTGTGATGTTTTTTTTTTTGGAAATAAAAAAAAAATAGAAAAACAATGTGGGTGCAGTGTTTTTTTTACAAAAATAGAAACACTTGTGGGTACAGTTTTTTTTTGCCACTATCACTTATTTTTTTTAGTTTTTTTAGACCTTGAAACAATAAAAAAATAAAAATATTTATTTAAAATTTTTATTTTTTTTTTAATTTGTATATTAATATTTTTTAAATTTATTTGTATTTATTCAAAAATTTTTTTTTTTTTTTTTTTGAGTATATAAATACA